>NC_136273.1:41111356-41276356 GCF_964187855.1 Myxine glutinosa | reverse complement strand
AAACAAACGGACACGCAAAACATACAATAAAGGGAGCGGGAGACAAGATGGGGAGAGAGAGGGAAGCACACAAGTACAACGGCAGAGAACAGGGACATCGGGAGATCTGTGGGAGGGAGAGGGAATGGGGGGAGGAGGAATGGGAAGGCGGGGGAGGGGGGGGGGGGGTTTGGAGAGGTATAAAACACATGGACACTGTTGGAACTTCCAGGAAAGAAGTCGGTATTTCAAAAAAGTGGATCTTGGGTGAAATTAGCGGGGGTAGAAAAGATCGAGGTTTTGGATGGGGGAAGATAAGAGATGGTGGTGAACAGCTGTTTTGAAGACCTGGAGGGAGGAGTGGGATTGAAGAGAGTGAGGGAGTTTGTTCCCGAGGCGGGAGTAAAGAGGAATGAAGGAGTGAAGGTGAGCAGAGAGTCTTGATTTTGGCGCCCATTTCTTGTGATAATTCTCGACTTTCACATAAAAGTACAATTTTAAGTTGGAGATGGCTATCCCAACTTATATAACATTCCTATGCACACTTGAAAAAAAACGACCAATTTTCAACTTATTCCATCCACTGTTAGACAAACACACACAAACACAAAACCAAGTTATTACTTTCGCCAGAGGAGAGGGTATTGCATTTGTCTGTCTATCTGTCTGTCTGTCTGTGTGTGTGTCTGTTTGTCAGCACAGAATAAATATGATTTTCTCTGCAACAGTTGGTCAGATTGACAGGAAATTTTCACCATAGGTGCAACTCCACCTGTATAATTTTTTTAAATGATCATTATGACGTCATAGGTCACGTGGTTCGGCCGCCATCTTGGACAAACCGAAGAAAATTTGCACCTCTATATCTCCAAAACCGCTGAAAAGAAAAAATTGAGACATGGCTCATTGGAAAGAACTCTCCATGGGGAATAAAATATGTTCATGATGATGTCATAGATGCCTCAATTATGACATCATAATTCGACAAGAACAAAACTTCATCCAATCAAGATTAAATTTATTGAGCGCCACGTCGGCATAAACTGGTGGAGAAAAATAATAATAATGACGACGTTATCGGTCACGTGGTTCGGCCGCCATCTTGGAAAAACCGAAAAACGTTGCACCTCTATATCTCCGAAAGGGCTGAATAGAAAAAATTGAGACATGGCTCATTGTAAAGAACTCTCCATGGGGAATAAAATATGTTAATGATGATGTCATAGGTGCCTCCATTATGACGCCATAATTCGACAAGTACAAAACTTCATCCGATCAAGTTTAAATTTCTTGAGCATAATCTAGGAATAAATTAGTTTAGAAAAAAAAATGATGACGTCATCGGTCACGTGGTTCGGCCGCCATATTTGTTTTAACGTAAACGTCTTTAAAAAAAACACTGAAAATACATCCTGGCGAGGGTTTGGAAACTCTGATTGCTCTTTTTCTTGTTTATACTGGTTTTCCATCGACGCAGAGAAGCAGACCCACTCTAATCTTTACAAAGACTATTTTTCATTTTAATGCAATGTTAGTTCATTTAATATTGTGACATAGAAAACGGTTATGAAAATAAAAGTGATAGAAAGTTATGTGATATACAATTTCCTGATGTCGTTCCTTATCTCCCAAGGCTGGAGCCTTTAATGGTCTCACTAACCTCAACACCCTTGAGCTCTTTGACAACAGCCTCACCGCCATCCCTTCAACGACCTTAAAATATCTGTCCAAGCTGAGAGAGTTGTGGTTGAGGAACAACCCGATCGAGAGCATTCCCTCGTACGCGTTCGATCATATTCGTACGCTACGACGACTGGATCTCAGTGAACTTCGCAAGCTGGAATACATTTCCGATGGTGCTTTTGAGGTGCATTAACTAACCCAAGTTTTATTTGATTTTCTTTTTATCTTTCGTTATTCTTTCTCTATCCTGGAACTTCACCTTCTCTTCCACTCGCGCTCATCATTAATTTGATTTGCTTCTTTCTTTTTTTTGTATACAAAATCGAGGCTCGTGTAAAAGCTAACATTAATCACAAAAAGACGAACTGACACATAAAACATGAGATAAAAGGAGCGGGAGACAAGATGGGGAGAGAGAGGGAAGCACACAAATGCAACAGCAGAGAGCAGGGACATCGGGAGATCTGTGGGAGGGAGAGGGCTTGGGGGAAGGGGAACGGGAAGGGGGAGGGGGGGGTGGGAGAAGTATAAACACATGGACATTGCTAGGACTTCCAGGAAAGAAGTTGAAATTTCAAAAAAGTGGATCTGGGGTGAATTAACGGGGGCAGAAAAGATCAAGGTTTTGGATGGGGGAAGACAAGAGATGGTGGTGAACAGCTGTTTTAAAGACCTGGAGGGAGGAGTGGGATTGAAGAGTGAGGGAGTTTGTTCCAGAGGCGGGAGAAAAGAGGAATGAAGGAGTGAAGGTGAGCAGAGAGTCTTGATTTTGGCAGTTTAACCATAAGAGTGTTGCTGGCAGGTCTTGTGCGACCTGCAGGAATATTTGGAGGACAGAGCACAGATAGAGCTGGTGTAGCTAGGCCGGATAGGAGAGTCGAGTAGAACTGTAGAGGAGTCGATGGAACTGCAGTCTTTCTACAGTAAAGTGAGGCAAGATAACATCACAACCCAATACTGAACATTTTTAGGTCACCTGGAACGAAGTTCAGGGGAGCTTATGCGATGGCGCGTTGTCCGTCTGTCCGTAAACACTTGAAACTTCTTCTCCGAAACCGCTGAAGGGATTGTGACCATATTTGGCACAAATGATATTTGTTGTGTTGTGACTGAAGTTTGTTCACGGTATGAAAAAATTCGGGGTCTAAGGAGGTCTACCGGGGGTGAAAGTGGATCCAGGTTTCACCCCCCCCCCTAACCCCCCCAAAAAATAGGAATTTGCTTTTTCCTCTGAAACTACAAACACTATTTTGATGAAACCTCACCACAACCTTCACCACCCATGGTGTACCGAAGTTTTTTCAAGGCATTAAAAAAAATCTGCCCCTTTGGAGGTTGACTGGGGGGGGGGGGGGTCCCCCCAAAATAGGTACAGTCACGTGAAAAAGTGAGTACACCCCATGTAAAATTTTGACTTTTTCTACATATTTCAACATACAGCTATTTGATCTTCATTTCAACAATATTGAGAGATAAAGGTGATATAACATAACAAATATCATAAAACATTTACATTTTGTCG
Organism: Myxine glutinosa; assembly: GCF_964187855.1. Classification (NCBI taxonomy): domain Eukaryota; kingdom Metazoa; phylum Chordata; class Myxini; order Myxiniformes; family Myxinidae; genus Myxine; species Myxine glutinosa. The sequence goes on along the minus strand of NC_136273.1, from coordinate 41,273,172 downwards.
TCCATTGTATAATTTAAATAAACATAAATGCAAATTTCGTATGTGGAAAAAGTAAGTACACCCCTACATTTATCACTACTTCAAATACCTAACATTAGAATCAGGTGCACCAGCTCAGGTGCAAATGATTAGAACATCGTTAGAGGGGATCTTGGAGGAACCTGTCTTATTTAAACCTTAGACATTTAGTTTGGCTTTCTCTTTGTTGTTGAAGTGTGCGGCATCACCATGCCTAGATCAAAAGAGCTCTCTGAGGCCTTCAGAAAGGAGGTTATCGATGCCTACGAGTCTGGGAATGGATTTAAAAAGATCTCCAAACAATTTGAAATCAATCATTCGACTGTCCGGAAGATCATCTACAAGTGGAGAGGATTCAAACAACTGTCAACTTGTTCAGGCCAGGCCGCCCCAGCAAGTTCAGCCCGAGATCAGACCGCAAGATGCTGAAAGAAGTCTCTAAGAACCCCAGAATATCATCACGGGACCTACAGGTAGCTCTTGCCACTGTTGATGTCAAAGTGCACGAGTCTACCATTAGAAAGAGGCTGCACAAATTTGATCTACATGGGAGGTGTGCCAGGAGGAAACCTTTGCTGTCCAGAAAGAACATCAGGGCAAGACTAGAGTTTGCCAATGAACACCGAGGCAAAGACCAGCACTTCTGGAACAATGTGCTCTGGACAGATGAGTCAAAGGTAGAGCTATTTGGCCACAGTACCAGAAGACATGTTAGGCGAAAACCAAAGACAGCATTTTACCACAAGAACCTGATACCAACTGTAAAGCATGGTGGTGGAAATATTATGGTTTGGGGCAGCTTTGCTGCATCAGGGCCTGGGCAGCTCACCATCATAGAATCCACTATGAATTCTTCATTGTACCAGAGGGTGCTTGAGGATAATGTGAGGCCATCTGTCGGAAAGTTGAAGCTCAACCGAAGGTGGACCTTGCAACATGACAATGACCCTAAACATACCAGTAAATCCACCAAATGGCTGAAAAGAAAGAAATGGAGGGTTCTGGAATGGCCAAGTCAAAGCCTGGATCTAAATCCCATCGAAATGTTGTGGGGGATTTGAAACGAGCTGTGCATGCAAGAAACCCCTCAAACATCGCACAGCTGAATGAATTCTGCATGTAGGAGTGGGCAAAAATTTCTCCCAGTCGATGTCAGAGACTGGTATGCAGTTATAAGAAACGCCTACTTGAGGTTGTTTCTGCCAAAGGGGGCAATACCACCTATTAGAGCCAAGGGTGTACTTACTTTTTCCACATGCGAAATTTGCATTTATGTTTATTTAAATTATACAATGGACTACAAAATGTAAATGTTTCATCATATTTGTTATATTATATCACCTTTATCTCTCAATATTGTTGAAATGAAGATCAAATAGCTGTATGTTGAAATATGTTGAAAAAGTCAACAAAACTTTACATGGGGTGTACTTACTTTTTCACGTGACTGTATGTGCTTTCTTCTCAGAAACTACAAATGCAAGTCTAATGAAACTTGACCACAACCTTAATCACCTGTGTTGTACCATAGTTTGTTCCTGTCATTTAAAAAATGGGAGTCTAAGGTGGTTTCTGGGGGAGGGGCTTGCCCCCCAAAATAGGTATTTGCTTTTTTCTCAGAACCTACACACACAGTTTTGATGAAACTTCACCACAACTTTCATCATCCGTGATGTACCAATGTTTGTTCAAGGCATTGGAAAAATTGGGGTCTGAGGAGGTATGGGGTGGGAGGGAGTAGAGGGTGGCCCCCCCAAAATAGGTATTTTTACTTGCAAAATCGAAGATTTTTCAAGTATATTGGTCGATTGCGTTTGTGGTTCTGTCTGTCTGTCTGTTTGTCTGTTTGTTTGTTTGTCACCGGCCTGCAGGTCACAATTTTCAACCGATCTTCACGAAACTTCACCAAATGGTAGAGTTGGTCAAAATCAAGAAGCCTATTGTTTTTGGGGTCAAAAGGTCAGCATAGGCCAAAGTTCACCAACTTTGCTAAATTTCTAAAATCCTCAGTTTTCATCCGATTGACTTGAAATTTGAAGAGGACTTGCATATCTGGTCACTGAATTCAACCACCAAGTATTTTTGAGGTCAACATAGGCCAAATGGTCAACATAGGCCGAATTTCTAAAATCCTCAATTTTCATCCAATTGACTTGAAATTTGAAGGGGCATGCATATCTGGTCACTGAATTCAACCACCAAGTATTTTTGAGGTCAACATCGGCCAAAAGGTCAACATAGGCCAAATTTCTATTGACATAGACCAAAGTCCAATTGACTTGAAATTTGAAGGGGACATGCATATCTGGTCACTGAATTCAACCACCCAGTATTTTTGAGGTCAACATAGGCCAAAAGGTCAACATAGGCCAAATTTCTAAAATCCTCAATTTTCATCCAATTGACTTGAAATTTTGAAGAGGACTTGCATATCTGGTCACTGAATTCAACCACCAAGTATTTTTGAGGTCACCTTAGGCCAAAATGTCAACATAGGCCAAGTTTCAAAAATCCTCAATTTTCATCCGATTGACTTGAAAATTGAACAGCATTTGCACATTGAGTCACTAAATAGGGAAACTAATTATTTTTGAGGTCATAGGTCAACTCAAGATCAACCTTCCAAAATCATCATTTTTCAACTGAAAAATCGTCACTTTTCTTCCTATCGACCTGAGCTTTGATCAAGATTGTCATTTTTAATCTTGATGAAATGGACAATTTTCTGTATCAATGGAATTTTTTTCTTGGGGTGGGGGGCCGATTTTGCAAGTATCATGCTCTGCATGACATCTGTTTGTTTTGTTTGTTTGTTTAAAGTCTTATGATTATGTTAGTATGATTGGACATGCTGCCCTGTCTTCTAGCAAGCATTCAAATTGGTTTAAAATAAATCTGGTCAGTGCAGTGTACTGTTTGTTCTACCAGGTGAGCGCCAGGTGTATTGCTCCTATGTTTTCATTTGAAATTACCCGTTAAAACGAGAAGGATTGACAGACTGAGAGCTCTTTCACGATTTTGTGGGTGGTTCTTAGTGGGTGGAGCGATCCGTCTGGTTGATTCCGATAATGAGAGAGACTCAGACATGCTAACTAGTTACACGACCCTGGTGTGGCTGGCGGACTAACTTCTCAGTGGGTCGAGTGGATGCAGGCTGTGTGAGATGGGGGCAAGAACACGCCTGTGGTGCCCTTCGATGTCTGGGACCGCACGTGCTACACTGGACGGGCCAGCATGTACCTTGCATTTCGCCATCAGGCTCGGGTAAACCACTGAGCCCAGTCCATGATGGGGACTGTGGCTTGAGACAGTGTCCCACAAACGAGGAATTCCCAGTAAGCGTGAGTCATCAGCTCACGTTGATCAAGTCCCTGCCCTTTGTACACACTGCCCGTCGCTACTACCGATCTGACGGTTTGGTGAGATCTTCGGATCAGCGCCTGCACGGGCTGTTCTCGGATCATGTGGGTGCACCGAAAGGATGACCGAACTTGACTCTCTAGACTCTAGAGGAAGTAAAAGTCCTAAAAAGCCAGTGATGTAAACAAACCAGTGTTGTTATGGTTGGAAGGTCTGTTCTTAATCTGTGAGGTCAGTGATTTGAACCCGCCCATGTCATACCAAAGACTTTAAAAATAGTGCATACTGCTTCCTTGTTTGCCTATCAGCATTAAGAGGATAGAGCACGGATAAGCCGGCGCATAGTTTGGCACCCCAATCTGTGGTGGAGAGGTGAATCTTAATGGCCCCACTGATTGCAGAGAGAAAAGCGACATCACAAAATGGCAAGACTGCCCTGGGAAGTTTGTTCACTCTCCCCCAAGGTCACCAGTTCTGTTTGTCTGAAGTCGAGTCCTCTTTTTCTTTTTGTGTTGAAGGCTCCAGTCACGGACTATATAGTCCTCATTGAGGATGTAAAACATCATAGTTTTTTTTTTAGGAAGTTTTTTTTTGAGGAATTTAAAAATCTGCTTTTTGAAAAGGGGGAGGTAGTAAGTGTTTGGAAAGACATGAGAAGGTAAAGGGTTCCAGGGTTTGACAGTGGAGAAGAAACAAACATCATAATGGCCCACCCTTGAGTTACCAATGGTCACACAATAATCATGCGATGTCAGTGACTTGTCGAGTATTCCGTTGTCTCGCTAATGGTGGAGATACACAAGCAGCAAGTTCTTGGGAGCAGAAATCAAAGTAATATCTGTAGAAAAGAGAAAGAGAGCCACCTTTGTGGCATAGTTTGAGCAGATCGAGTTTTGAGGTCATATTGGGAGAGTTGATAAGTCAGATTACTTTGGATTCAATTATGTCCAGTATGTATGTGGAGCTAGAACCACCCCAGATGTGAGAGCAGTATTCCAAAAAAGGACGAATCAATCCTTTATATAATTGAAGGAACTGTTCAAAGGAGAAGAATCTTCAACATCTGAATATGATTCCTTGTTTCTTCAAAGCAGACTTAGCTATTTACATAATGTGTGGATTCCCGGATAAATTTGATGTTCGGGTAATACCTAGTAAGTTTATTGAATCACATGGTGTAATTGTGGAGCTTTCATAGGAGATTGGAGATTTGAGAGGAGTTTTAGAGAGAGAGAGATGGGAAGAAATTGAGTTTTAGAAGCATTAAACTTAACTTGATTACATTTGCCCCTCTGGGAAATCTTGTCCAATTCCAAATTTAAAGAGGTGGTTGTGATGAAATGAGATGTAGATCGAGTGAGGGAAGATGGGGCAGATGGGAAAACATGGAGGAATGTAATGTCGAGTCATCAGCATGTGGGTGCATTTGGTTATTTGTAGAAGAAAGAAGGTCATTGATAAAAAGAAGGAAGGGTGTTGGAGACAGGACGGAACCCTGGGGAACACCGCTGATGACAAGGAAGGAGGGAGATGTTGAACCACCACCAATTACGAAGAGGGTGCAGTCAGAGACAAAGCTCGACGTGATAGAGCAGAGTGAAGTGATATCAGACCCCGATGCCAAACTCTGTCAAAGGCTTTTGAGATATCAAGGCCTACAACAAAGGATTCCTCAAAGTCTTTCAGAGAAGAGGCTCAGACATTCATAATGTAAGAAAGGATATCACCGGTAGATCTTGCCTTGCGAAAGCCATATTGATGGTCAGTAGAAGACTGAGGTTCAAGATGCTCGAGGAAATGGGAATTGAAAAGACATTCAAAGACTTTGGAAATAGTAGAAGTCAGAGCAATAGGACGGTAGTTGGAAGGGTTTGAACGATCATCCTTCTTTAAAATAGGCTGTACTAAGGCATGTTTCCAGGAAAGAGGGAAAGTTTGCATTTTTAAACAAAAATGAAACAAACGAGCAAGCATGGGAGCACGTTCTGAGGAACACTTTCAAGACACGAGGAGGAATACCATCTTGTCTGTATATCTTGCTTGTGTCCAGAGAGAGGAGTGCTTTTTTGACTGCATGAAAAGAGGTCATAGGGAAGGGCATAGGGTTGGTAAAGGGTGCACATCAGGGGGAGATGGAATGTTAGAGTCATCTAGTGTGGAATTACAGGAGAAAAGAGAACCAAAAAGAGTTGCTTTATCAGACGGAGACAGTGACAGTATCATCGGAATGGAAAAACAGAGGAAAGGTAGAGCAACAGTTCTTGGAGATACTTTTAGCTAAGGACCAGAAAGATCTATTGGTGGAAGAAGATGAGAGGTTGTCACATTTATTTTGGATAAAGGAATGCTTCGCCTCATGAATAACATGTTTGCAATGATTTCTGGCAGATATGAATCTGCCATATGTGAATGTGAATCGGAGAAAGAAGAGTTTTTCCATGTCCGATGTGCCGCATCCCTTGCACGAATGGCCGCAGAGCAAGAATTATTGAACCAAAAGTTTGTAAGAGAGATAGACTTGAAATAGAAGGAAGATATAAGCCTCCAAAAGGAATGGTGGCATTCATTTTCTCTGCATAGGTGACAGCTCCTCCATGAAACTTTGATCATGTAAACAATTTAAAAATAAAAATAAATTAAAACAGTCAGTCTTAGAGCCATCTGGTGTGGACGTTCAGGATACTGAACAAATGATAAGGACCGAGGAGGTTATCCCAAGGAGAGGTATGGAGGTATACGGGGTGAACATCTTAATAATAATAATAATAATAATGCATTTATTTTATATAGCGCTTTTCAGGAAGCCCAAAGACGCTTTGACAGAGTGCAAAACATAATGCATAGCAAAACATAAAAACAATTGCAAAAAAAGAAGAATCAATAGGGAAATATTCAAAGCACAAAGGAGGGAGAAGGAGAGGAGATAGTCAGGGGTTAGATGCTGTGGGTTAAATGTTGAATGCAGTGTTGAACAGGTGGGTCTTGAGTGATGTTTTGAATGTGGTGAGTGAGGAGGAGTCTCTGATGGTGTGAGGTAGCGAGTTCCAGAGGGTGGGAGCAGCGATGGAGAAGGCCCTGTCCACCCAGGATCTAAATTTGGTCCGGATGGGGGGGGGGGGGCGGTCAGGAGGTTGGTACCAGCAGAGCGGAGGTTGCGGGTGGGAGTGTGTCTGGAGAGGAGGTCAGCCAGGTAGGATGGGGCCAGGTTATGGAGGGCTTTGTAGGTCAAGAGGAGGATTTTGTACTGGATTCTCTGGGAGATGGGGAGCCAGTGAAGCTTGTAAAGGACGGGGGTGATGTGGTCACGGGTCCGGGAATGGGTGAGTAGACGGGCAGCGGAGTTCTGAATGTATTGGAGTTTATTGGTGATTGTTGAGGGTGAACCATAAAGGAGGCTATTGCAGTAGTCCAGACGGGAAGTGATGAAGGCGTGGATGAGGGTTTCTGCAGCCACGGAGGAGAGGGATGGACGGACGGGCGATGTTTTTCAGGTGAAAGAAGGCTGTCTTTGTGATCTGTTTAGTGTATTTGTCGAAGGAGAGGGTTTGGTCAAAGATGATGCCAAGATTCCGGATGTGAGGGGAGGTGGATACTGGGAAACCGTCGATGTTGAGGGCAAAGTTATGGGTGGACTTGGTGAGCGTTTTTGGGCCAATGATGATTATTTCAGATTTATCACAGTTAAGTTTGAGGAAGTTGATTTGAAGCCAGGATTTTATTTCAGTGATGCAGTTTGGCAGGATAGAGTGGGTGGCGGTGGAGATGGACTTGGTGGAGATGAAAAGCTGGATGTCATCGGCGAAACAGTGGAATTGGAGACCATGACGGCGGATTAAGTGACCGAGGGGGGACAGGTAAAGGATGAAGAGGAGGGGGCCAAGAACTGAACCTTGGGGGACACCTTGGGGGAGGGGAGCAGTAGGGGATTTGCAGTTATTGATGGAGATGAACTGACGTCTGTCAGAGAGGTATGATTTAATCCAAGAGAGGGCAGTGCCGGTAATGTTAAAGGTGGTTTCAAGTCGGGTGAGGAGGATGGTGTGATCGATGGTGTCAAAGGCGGCGCTGAGGTCGAGGAGGATGAGAATGTTGAGGTTGCCAGCGTCAGAGGAGAGGAGAAGGTCGTTGGTGATTTTGAGGAGAGCAGTTTCAGTACTGTGGTTGGAGCGGAATCCGGATTGGAATGTTTCATACAGGTTATTGGAGAGAGGTGATGTTTGAGTTGAGTGGCTACAGCGCGTTCCAAAACCTTTGACAGAAAGGGTAGGTTGGAGATGGGTCTGAAGTTATTTAGGGTGTCAGGGTTTAGTCCAGGTTTTTTCAGAATGGGGGTAACAGCAGCAATTTTGAGGGATGGTGGGACGATGCCTGTAGACAGGGAGGAGTTTATTGTTGCAATGATAAGTGGAGAGAGAGCAGGAAGGGAGGCCTTGACAAAGCTGGAGGGGATGGGGTCAAGAGTGCAGGTGGCAGTTTTCATTCCGATGAGGAGTTCAGAGAGGTCAGTAGGGGAGACTGGGGAGAATTGAGACAGGGGATGGCAGGATAAGGGGGGGCAGGTGGTTTGAGGGGGAGCGAGTGCGGCGGTGGTCAAGCTGTTGTAGATGTTTTCAATTTTGCGTTGGAAGAATGAAAGGAAGGAGATGCAGTTGTCTATTGTGAATGACTGGGTGGTGGTGTTCAGGGGGCTGAGGAGTTTGTTTATTGTAGAGAAGAGTGCTTTTGGGTTTCCGGAGCCAGAGTGGATAATTTGAGAGTAGTAGGCGGAGCGGGCGCGGGAGAGGGCATCTTTATAGTGTTGTATGTGGTCCTTGTAGGCCTGGGAGTGAACTGTGAGACCTGTTTTATTGCGGAGTCTTTCAAATCTTGCTCCTTATTGCGGAATCTTGCTCCTTATTTCCTGCCAGAACATCTTGTTCCATCTTACTCTACTTTCCTTTTTGCCTTGATCTGTCAACTCATTCATTCCTGAGTTTTATTCCCTCCTCTCCACCTCTGCCAATTTGACCTCCCCCATACATTATCACTTTCATCTTCTTTCTCTCAATCTTTTCTTAAGTTCCCAGACTTTTACACGCTTTGTTTTTTGTTCAACACTCAGCATGTCATGTTCTTATTTTTCTTTTCAATCTCGATCTTTCATCTTACTGCACCTTTTTTCAAAAGGAACAGGTTCAGGCTGAATCATATTATTTTTAATTTTCATCTTCCTTAGATCACTACTCAGCAGGCAGAAAGAAATACATTGAATTGACCCGAATGGATGTAGCCATTCCGATTAGTCGACATCGAGACGATATTTCAACCAAAAATCGATGTTGAAACATCGTCCAGTGGCCGCTGAACATACTCATTTTCCTGCCAGTTGTGTTCTTTTTCTCTTCTATGAGTTGCCGAGATGAATCTTGCCCTTTTTGTTCACCCTTACCTTTCAGAACCTGGGCCAACTAAGACATCTGAACTTGGGAATGTGCGGTCTCAGAGACGTCCCAAATCTTTCACCTCTCCTGCGGCTCGAGGAGCTGGAATTGTCAGGGAACTGGCTCCTTGTTATCCGCTCTGGGGCGTTCCTGGGTCTGGGAAACCTCAAGCATCTGTGGCTGATGCATTCACAGGTAATGTCATGCAAAAGGGAATGGGAGCAGTAGAATTGGGGAAGGTGGACAAAAGGGAGAGAATGTGGGGAGGGAATTAAGAGAGATTAATAGCTTTGTCCAGGTAATTAATGATTCCTATTATATTTCTCACAGTTTCATCTTAGTAAATGATCTGGCCAAGAAAAAGTTTTTTTAAACAGGTGTGCACATTTTGTAAAATTGTCACACGATTCGTCTTTTGTTCAGGCAATGGATGAATGGTTATTAACCAGTCATAGACTCCTAATTATTCAACTCGGGTGTCAGTCAAAGTCAATCTGCATTTAGAAACAGGAAAATCACACAATTGTTCAATCTCTATTGGAAACCGGTTACAACTAGGAACAAGAACGGATCTTCGCATGCTTTCAGTCTAACATAGCATAGGCTTCAGAAGATCTTTCCATTTGGGGAAGCAAGACCGAACTGTTTTATTTCAGTTAAAACGTTATTTTTACGACACGCACCCGAAGCGAAAAGTGGGGTTAAGCAGTTTGGTTCACTTTGTCCGTTTGTCTGTCCACAAAAAAGTCCACAAATGTCAGTTTGTGATCGAGGAACAACTTAATTTCAATTGAACACAAGTCGGAAAACAAACCTGTAGCTTACCAATTCTTTAGCTTTGAATTTGTCTCAATCATACTGAGAAGAGATACTTTTTTTTTTTTACTCTGTCTGGCAATCAATCAAAATTGAAAATCATTCCAAACAGGAAATTTACTGTTCCAGTGACATCATAAAGGACACAAACAACAAGCACAAAGGCTTAATTTAAGGTGTTAAATAAGGTGGTGAAGAAAACACTGCATCAACGGCGGTAAACTTCCGGAGTTTTATAAAACCTTTATTTCATTTAAATTGAATTATATAGTTAAACACTATAGAACACAAAAATCTCCTTTTTCGCTTTTCAAAAACCCTTTCCTTTAATAGTACTTGGACAAAATATTTCAGCATTTTACATCATCTCGACCAATCAAATTTGCTGCTTGCAGACCTCACCCACCCATGTCCTTGTTTCTCAAGATTGTGCGAAATAAGGTAAGGTGTTCTATGAACTCTAGTTTACATTGAAACGTGTTTACTATTAAACTTCTAGAACAAAATTTAGATGTTTCATTGAAAATCTCTGAAAAATCCTCCTTAAATTTTATTTTGAATCTATAAAACTTATATTAAATATTAAACATCTATTAAATATTAAACAATTATTTATTTATTAAACATTATTAATTTATTCAGCAAACAAATTTTATTTATTAAATGTATTTATTTCTTAAATGTATTTATTAAATGTATTTATTTATTTATTAAATTTACTTATTTTTTTATTTATTAAATTTAAAATATATATTTATTAAACAAATTTATTTACTCAACAATATTAAATATTAAACATAATAAATAATAAACTTCTAGAAATAAATTTAGATCTTTCATTGGAAATCTCTGAAGAATTGGTTCACGAGTTATCAAGTGACCACTATATTCGTCATGTGTGTGCGTCTGTCTGTGTGTGTGTGTCTGCCTGTGTGTGTGTGTCTGTCCGCAGCATAACTACCCAATGATATCATCCGATCTTGATGAAACTTTGGTGGGAGGTTGATATCATGATCTAGTTGTGTCCTGCCTGGAGTGGGCGTATTGCGCCCATTGTGGGCGGAGCCACGTCTGAAAAAGATCTTTTTTGGGGGTAATTGAGTTCAAGCTACATCTTCTCCGAGGGGTTTGGTGGAATCTGACAGGGGTTTCGATATTTGGTTAGGCCAATGGCATGTGTCTAGCCGCACGAAGCTCGATTTTTCATATTTTATTTTTAATTTTTTTATTCATTTTTTATTTTATTTTTTCATTTCATTTTTCACCGAATTTTCGGTATTGTGTCGCTAACTAACCTCATAACTGATTATACATTATTTTCTATCTCATTTCAAGGTCAGTAACCTTCGTTTTGACATTTCCGGGCCTGGCTTGTCCGGGCCTGTTTCGGTTATAGTCCGTCCTTTGTCATTGAATACCGCTCGCTCGTGAACCATCGTCGTCTCCTGACTTGTCCTCCTTAAAGTTTGTTTTGAATTTGGCTAGAGGCCGTGTATGTACAATGTGAATGTTGTTTGGTGTTATTTATACTACATGAGATATTTCAGAACTCCAACTCCATTCTTAGAAATCAGCGTGCACCTAGAGATACACTACATGACCAAAAGTATGTGGACATCTCTTCTAAGTAGTGGATTCGACTATTTCAGCCACTCCCATTGCTGACAGGTATATATAATCAAGCACACAGCTATGCAATCTCCATAGACAAACATTGGCAGTAGAATGGGCCGTACTGAAGAGCTCAGTGACTTTCAACGTGGCTCCGTCATCGGATGCCACCTTTCCAACAAGTCAGTTCGTCAAATTTCTGCCCTGGTAGAGCTGCCCTGGTCAACTGGAAGTGCTGTTATTGTGAAGTGGAAATGTCTAGGAGCAACAACAGCTCAGGTGCGAAGTGGTAGGCCACACAAGCTCACAGAACAGGATTGCCGAATGCTGAAGCACGTAGCACGTAAACTTCATCTATCCACGGTTGCAACACTCACTACCGAGTTCCAAACTGCCTCTGGAAGCAACGTCAGCACAACAACTGTTCGTCGGGAGCTTCATGAAATCGGTTTCCATGGCGGAGCAGCCGCACACAAGCCCAAGATCACCATGCGCAATGCCAAGCGTTAGCTAAAGTGGTGTAAAGCTCGCCGCCATTGGACTCTGGAGCAGTGGAAATGCGTTCTCTGGAGTGATGAATCACGCTTCACCATCTAGCAGTGCGACGGACCAATCTGGGTTTGGCGGATGCCAGGAGAACGCGACCGGCCCGAATGCATAGTGCAAACTGTAAAGTTTGGTGGAGGATGAATAATGGTCTGGGGCTGTTTTTCATGGTTCGGGCTGGGCCCCTTAGTTCCAGTGAAGGGAAATGTTAACGCCACAGCATACAATGACATTCTCGATAATTGTGTGCTTCCAACTTTGTGGCAACAGTTTGGGGAAGGCCCTTTCCTGTTTCAGCATAACAATGCCCCTGTGCACAATGCGAGATCCATACAGAAATGGTTTGTCGAGATCGGTGTGGAAGAACTTGACTGGCCTGCACAGAGCCCTGACCTAAACCCCATCACACACATTTGGGATGAATTAGAACTCCGACTGCGAGGCAGGCCTAACTGCCTAACATCAGTGCCCGACCTCACGAATGCTCTTGTGGCTGAATGGAAGGAAATCCCCGCAGCAATGTTCCAACATCTCGTGGAAAGCCTTCCCAGAAGAGTTGATGCTGTTGTGGCAGCAAAGGGGGGACAAACTCCATATTAATACCCATGATTTTGGAATGAGATGTGTGATGTTTGGGTGTCCACATACTTTTGGTAATGTAGTGTATGTCCAACAGGAAGCTGTGGTAGCACACATGCCTTTGAACTGTCTAGACTGGGTTCAATTCCTGGTGAATTGGTGCTTCCCAGGCAGGGTTGTGTGCTCTATCCCTTGCATCAATCAACGTCCGTTGCATCAATGTGTGCTCCGTCCCTCGGATGGATGATAAGATTGGGACCTCGTTGACGAGCACTGGCTGGTGAAACGCTGCTCGCAGTCTTTTGACAAAGGGTAGCTGGAGTTATTGCCAGCATTCTGGTTAAATTACAAATTCATGCCCTATCAGGCCAAGGGAGGATGTGGGCACCACCAGATCTATTAGCCCAGAAAACGTGAATAGGGCAACGCAGCGATTGTCTAAGTCACGGAAAACCACACAGGAAACGTGACCCGTGACGTCCTCAGAATGAGGTCCTCTTTCCAATTTGTCTTGGTGGTGATGGTGATGATGATGGTGATGGTAGGGATGTACAGCTAGTACACATAGGTCACTTGGTTATTCATGCCGATGCTGCACTTTCAAATGTAAAGAGGAAAAATGAGTTAATTTGGATTCAAGAAATCCATGGTCAAACTAGATGGTATTCATAGAAGACTTACCCTATGCAGTCAACTTGGTGTGAGCCAACTCTTGTTTTTGAACGTTTCTTTTTTTTTTGATCCAATATGGCTGCCAGACCACGTGAGCGATGACATCATAAATTTATATTCTCTAAATAATTGTTGCATAGATCATGCTCAATAAATTTCAAACTGATCAGACTAAGCGTTGTCCCTGTCGAATTATGACGTCATAATTATGGCACTAGTGACGTCATCGTTAACAACCCCTATTCCCCATATGGAGTTATTTACAATGAGCCACATTTCAATTTTTTCCATGGAGTGGTTTTGGAGATATAGAGGTGCAACGTTTTTCGGTTTTTCCAAGATGGCGCCTGTAACACATGACCTATGACATCATGATTATCATTAAAATATTCTAAAGGAGGAGGTGCTCCGATGGTGAAAATTTCGTGTCCATCACACCAACAGTTGCTGAAATTTTAAAAATAATGATCGGATGGATAAGTGTTGTATTTGTCGAATTATGACGTCATAACGATGGGAAGCGATGACATCATTAACATATCTTATTCCCCATGGGGAGTCGGTGACAATGCGCCAGGTCTCAAATTTTTTCCATGGAGTGCTTTCAGAGATATAGAGGTGCGAAGTTTTTCCAAGATAGCGCCTGTACACGTGACCTATGACGTCATAATCATTGAAATATTCTACAGGAGGAGGCCCTCCTATGGTGAAAATTTCGTGTCAATCGGACCAAGAATTGCAGAGAAAAAAATTCATACTGATCGAATAGTGTTGTACTTGTCGAATTATGACGTCATAATTAAAGTACCAATGACATCATCATTAACATATCTTATTCCCCAAGCGGAGTACTTGACAAGGAGCCATGTGTCAGTTTTTTTTCCTTGGAGCGGTTTCGGAGATATAGAGGTGCAACCTTTTTTCGATTTTTCCAAGATGGCTCCTGCGCCACGTGACATATGACGTCATAATTATCATTTTCAAAATTCCACAGGAGCAGCCACTCATATTCTGAAATTTTCATGCCAATCGGACGAACAGTTGCAGAGGAATTCTTTTTTCAAACTGATCAGATAAAGTGTTGTACTTGTCGAATTATGAGGTCATAATTAAGGAAGCGATGACATTATCATCAACATATCTTATTCCCCATGGTGAGTACTCGACAAAGAGCCATGTTTCCACTTTTTCCATTGAGCGGTTTGGGAGATATAGAGGTGTAACGTTTTTCCAAAATGGCGCCTGTACCACGTGACCTGTGACGTCATAATATTCACTAAAATATTATACAGGAGGAGGCCCTCCTATGGTGAAAATTTCACGTCAATCGGACTAACGGTTGTCGAGTAAATTAATTTTTAAAATGCAGACACGGCACACACTTTACTTTACTGAAATGCAGACACGTACGGACATGAATGCTTAACCCCGCTTTTCGCTTCACGAACGCAGGGTAATTAGCAATAATTATTTGGAATCGATCTTTGTGCTCTTTAATAAAATTTAATCTTGGGTCGAATGAATGATTGATATGAATGTAAGAAACTTCAGAGCTTTCTTTGGCCTTCCCATTCGTTTTCTGGAGTGCCTGTGCATCAATGCGGCCGGGCAGCCACAAAGGCCCACTTGAGGGACCAAGTGACCATGAGAGACGTTTCGTCAGGGCCCTTAGGGATATTTTGGTTCAAATTCTTCCAAAAGCATCAAATTTGGCGCAGATGTTGCCCATGCTATACTCTTTCGATTTTTGACGGGCGCCAAGGGCGGTATGATCCGGGGACCATACCGGTCCATCCCGCCATGTCACCTGACCTATGACGTCATAATTAGGATATGCATCCAATCACATGGCGTACTATAAGTGGTCAAAGTTCAAAATGAATCGATCGAAAAATGAAGGCAGGGATCCATTTTTAAGGTTTTCATAAAATCCAATATGGCCGCCAGGTCACATGACCTATGACGCCATATTTATGACATGTATACAATCATGTATACATGAACCCGGATCATGATCGCACAAAAATTAAACACAAGGATATGGCATACAGTTCATAAAACATCAAAATCCGTACCTTTGTAATTAGACTGATGAACTGCATATGCCTGAAAATTAGGAAACAGACATGTAAATATTTCCTCTAATTGTCAAAAATAAGGTCAGAGTTCGATTACCCAACCCAGAAACATAAAATGGTGAACCTCGTGTAAATCTTGACAAAAAACTCAAAAACCGACATGTTTTACTCAAAAATGACCTTTAAGATGACCTTGAGGGTTGACCTTGACCTCGAATCATCAAAATAACATCATAATTGGATTCCTCGACCTCGAAAACCCCTGAAAAGTGGTATCGTACATGATTCCAACCCTTTTGGTTATTTAACTGATTTTCCTCTAATCCGGGTGGCGGCCATTTAGTATTTCGCCAATATGGGGCCCCCGGGGGGGGGGGGGGCTCCCGTCTTGGCGCCCGTAAAAAATCGAAAGAGTATGGCATGGGCAACATCTGGGCCAAATTTGGTGCTTTTGGAAGAATTTGAACCAAACGGCCCCAAAATATCCCTAAGGGCCCTGACTAGTTAAAAAGAACTGCATTTAGGTCGTACTTGCATTTTAGCAGTGGAGAAGGATTCGTGACATCACTGTTTAAGGTATCATCGTTGAGGTTGTGGGGATGAAACTTGCCTGAGAGCTTGAGTCAGATGCACTTCCGGTGATGGCGGTCTCCTTTCTCCTTAGTTATGTCCGTCAACCGAATAACGAAATGAACTGAAAGGAGATAAAGTGGATCCACCTAATGATAAAAGTCCTCTCGACGTGACGACAACACTGAAGCTGCAGCTATGGCCACCTAGGCCAGTATTTGGAGGTGTTTTCTGATGTAATTGAAGAAGATCACAAAGCTGGGCCTTATCGAGCGGCTAATCACGGCCGTGAGTAAACTTGTGTTCTCCAGTCTCTCTCAGCCACTCAACTCACTCAGTCACTTAATACAGTGTAAACGAGCCAGTAGATTCATAAACAATATGCAGGAGAAACGGATGAAGTTCCAGCTCAGAATTGGAGAACTAGACAAGTCATTCAAGTGACATCAGTAAGGAGGCCTTGGCCTGTATTTCATGAACCGCACAGGAAACGTGCCCCATGAGGTCCTCAGAAGTGTTTTCACTCGAATGTCACCATCACTGATGATATATGCGGTGTTTTCTGAGATCGAAGATCTTCATGGAGTGTAACATCGCACTATATAGGCTTCCTGCATTTAAGCTAATTTGTCTTGATTAATCCTGATGACCCCAGGGCATGTATTTTTTTAAAATACGTGTTATTTTTAATGAGTATTACCATGCGTTTCAGCCTTTGGACTTTGACAAGCTTTGCGTGACCGCACGCTGTTGCCTTTGGATTAAAGCATGTGTCCAAACGCTGAGGCTTAAAGGGCCGAGGTTACATATACTTTCCCTTATGAGTTTATTATCTTTGGAGAACCATCTTCCTCTCTCTCCATCTCTCCTTCTCTATCTCCCTCTCTCTCCCTCCCTCTATCTCCCTCTCTCTCCATCTCTATCTCCCTCTCTCTCCATCTCTATCTCCCTCTCTCTCCATCTCTATCTCCCTCTCTCTCCATCTCTATCTCCCTCTCTCTCCATCTCTATCTCCCTCTCTCCATCTCCCTCTCTCTCCATCTCTATCTCCCTCTCTCTCCATCTCTATCTCCCTCTCTCTCCATCTCCCTCTCTCTCCATCTCCCTCTCTCTCCATCTCTATCTCACTCCCTCTCCATCTCTCCTTCTCCATCTCCCTCTCTCTCCCTCCCTCTATCTCTCTCCCTCCCTCTATCTCCCTCTCTCTCCATCTCTATCTCCCTCTCTCTCCATCTCTATCTCCCTCTCTCTCCATCTCCCTCTCTCTCCATCTCCCTCTCTCTCCATCTCTATCTCACTCCCTCTCCATCTCTCCTTCTCCATCTCCCTCTCTCTCCCTCCCTCTATCTCCCTCTCTCTCCATCTCTATCTCCCTCTCTCTCCATCTCTCCTTCTCCATCTCCCTCCCTCTATCTCCCTCTCTCTCCATCTCTATCTCCCTCTCTCTCCATCTCTATCTCCCTCTCTCTCCATCTCCCTCTCTCTCCATCTCCCTCTCTCTCCATCTCCCTCCCTCCCTCTATCTCCCTCTCTCTCCATCTCCCTCTCTCTCCATCTCTATCTCCCCCTCTCTCCATCTCTATCTCCCTCTCTCTCCATCTCTATCTCCCTCTCTCTCCATCTCTCCTTCTCCATCTCCCTCTCTCTCCCTCCCTCTCCCTCCCTCTCTCTCCATCTCTATCTCCCTCTCTCTCCATCTCTATCTCCCTCTCTCTCCATCTCTATCTCCCTCTCTCTCCATCTCTATCTCCCTCTCTCCATCTCTATCTCCCTCTCTCCATCTCCCTCTCTCTCCATCTCTATCTCCCTCTCTCCATCTCTATCTCCCTCTCTCTCCATCTCTATCTCCCTCTCTCTCCATCTCTATCTCACTCTCTCTCCATCTCTATCTCACTCCCTCTCCATCTCTATCCCCCTCTCTCTCCATCTCTATCTCACTCTCCTCGTCTGCCTCTACATCCCTCTCTATCTCTCCACATGTCTCTCTCCTCATCCACATCTCTCTCTCTCTCCACATCGACATATCTCTCTCCTCCTCTACATATCCCTCTTCATCTCCATCACCCTCTACAACTCTCTCCTCATCTACATCTCTCCCTCCTTATCTACATCTCTCTCTCTCTCTCCTCGTCTCCCTCTACATCCCTCTCCACATGTCTCTCTCCTAGTCTACATCTCTCTCTCTCTCTCCACATATCTCTCTCCTCCTCTGCATATCCCTCTTCATCTCTATCACCCTCTACAACTCTCTCCTCATATACATCTCTCTCCTCATCGACATCTGTCTCTCCTCATCTACATCTCTCTCATCTGCAGTCGTGGCCAAAAATATTGGCACCATTGCACTTTTTTCAAATAACTCACAATTTTCTCGAAAAATAAGTTGAAATTGACAAAAGTATTTGGTCTCCACAATCTTTATTTCACTGTTAATATTACGGAACCTTTGTTTTTGATTTAGAACTTAATGTATCCTTTTAAATCAGAAAATAAAAAAGAAATGTCATTGACAAAATTATTGGCACACTGGACTTAATATTTGGTAGCAGTGTTTGGACAAAATAACTGGTCAAGCACTTCCTATAGCCATGAATGAGCTTCCTACACCTCTCTACTGGCAGTTTGTCCCACTCTTCTTGTGCAAACTGCTCCAGTTCTCCCAGATTTGAAGGGTGCCTCCTCCCAACTGCTGTTTTCAGATCTCCCCACAGGTGTTCAATGGGATATATATCTGGACTCCTTGCTGGCCACTTCAGAACAGTCCAGCGTTTTGTCTTCAACCATTCCTGGGTGCTTTTTGAAGTGTGTTTGGGGTCATTGTCCTGCTGCAAGACCCATGACCTTCGACGGAGACCCAGCTTTCTGACACTGGTTTGAACATACCCTTCCTCCCGTCCATGGTACACGGAATCTTGTGGTGAGGCTGTTGCCCAGAAACAACTTGCCTTCGTCTCCTGGAAAGCAAATCCAATGGAAGGAAATCTCATTTCCTTTCACAAAGCCCGAAACAAGTGTGTCCACCCTCAGGAGAGCCAGGAAACAATATCTCTCCATTCTCAAGACCGAACTCTTATCTGTCTCCCTCTTCCAAATCCTGGTGGCGTCTGGTCAAATCTGTTTCTGGTGTTTGTTCCCCCTCCATCCCCTCCCTTACCTCAAACAGCTACACAGCTGACTCCACACGAGAAAAAGCTGAATGCCTCAACTCTGTGTTTGCCTCTAAATCTTGTGTCCCAAACCCATCCCTCTCTGTACCCACCGTACCCAGTCGTACCCAGCTGCTCCTGG
Organism: Myxine glutinosa; assembly: GCF_964187855.1. Classification (NCBI taxonomy): domain Eukaryota; kingdom Metazoa; phylum Chordata; class Myxini; order Myxiniformes; family Myxinidae; genus Myxine; species Myxine glutinosa. The sequence continues at coordinate 41,254,214 of NC_136273.1, read as the reverse complement.
ACTCCGTGTCCTTTCCTCCTGACAAGGTGGAAAAGTTTCTGTCAACCCTCGACTCTGATTCTGCAACTGGACCTGACGGCATCAGCCCACGGGTCCTAAAATCCTGTTCTTCTGTTCTTTCACTCCCTCTCTCTGTTCTCTTCACCCTCTCTTTTGCTCAAAGTCAACTGCCATCTGCTCGTAAATCAGCCAACATCACCGCTTTGCACAAAAAAGGTGCAAAAACAGATCCGAGCAACTACAGACCAATCAGCCATCTCCCAATTATCAGCAGAGTCATGGAATTCCATCATTGCTTCGGATATGAAATCTTTCCTCTTCTCCAATGGCTTGATCTCTGATCATCAATTTGGTTTCAGACCAGGTCACTCTACTCTGGACATGCTGCTTCTGCTGTCTCAACAATGGATGGAGGTCCTCAATTCCAAACAGGAAATTAGAGCTGTCTCCCTCGACATATCACGTGCCTTCGATACGGTCTGGCACCCCGCTCTGCTCACCAAACTCTCCTCCTTTGGTATCCATGGAAATCTCCACGCATGGCTGGCGAACTTCCTCTCTAGTCGTAGTCAACGTGTGGCCCTGAATGGTTTTCTCTCATCGCCTCTTCCTGTTCAGGCTGGAGTTCCCCAAGGCAGTGTTCTGGGCCCTGTGCTTTTTCTGGTCTTCATCAATGATCTCTCTGACTCTCTTGAAAATCCTCTCTATCTCTTTGCTGATGACTCTACTCTCTGTCGCTCCATTCTTCATCCCTCAGATCGGCAGTCTGCAGCCTCCTCACTCTCTGCAGACCTGTACAAAATCACAGACTGGGCAAACAAGTGGAACATCTTTCAATCCTGACAAATCTCACACTCTTCCGATGTCTCTCCGAAAAGACCGACTGGACAACCCTCCCATCTACTTTCTGAATAATCCTCTCCAAGAAGATCTGTCACTCAAGCTTTTGGGTCTCACTATCTGCCATGATCTTTCCTGGGAAAACCACATTTCCAAGCTGGCCTCCAAAGCCAGTCGCCGACTGGGCATCCTCCGTCATCAGAAGTCATGAGATTCCTTGGCACACCTGAGATTCGTGAGATTCCTTGGCACACCTGAGCTCCTCACCACATACAAGGCTTTCATCCGCAGCTCAATGGAGTACTGCTCTCCCCTCTGGGCTGGTGCTCCTGCCTCACACCTAGCTCGTCTTCACGCTGTTGAAACCAAAGCATTCAGAATCATTGGAATCTCCCGCGATGACGCTATCTCCAAGGGCCTTTCACTTACTCACCGCAGGCAGGTTGGTGGTCTTTCCGTCTTCTACCGACTCCTCTCCGGCCTTGCTCCCCCAGCTCTCTGTGGGCTCTGTCCCCCAAATATTCCTACAGGTCGCACAAGATCTGCCTGCAACCCTCTTATGGTTAAACTGCCAAAATCAAGACTCTCTGCTCACCTTCACTCCTTCATTCCTCTTTTCTCCCGCCTCTGGAACAAACTCCCTCACTCTCTTCAATCCCACTCCTCCCTCCAGGTCTTTAAAACGGCTGTTCACCACCATCTCTTATCTTTCCCAATCCAAAACCTGGATCTTTTCTACCCCCGCTAATTTCACCCCAAATCCACTTTTTGAAGTGCCAACTTCTTTCCTGGAAGTCCTTGGTGTCCTTGCGTTTTATACCTATCCTGCCCCCCCCCCCCCAGGCCCTCTCCCTCCCACACATCTCCCGATGTCCCTGCTCTCAAATGTTGTATTTGTGTGCTTCCTCCCCTTCTCTCCCAATCTTGTCGACCACTCCCCTTTTTATCTACTTTGTTTGCTTGTTTGATTTGTTTGTTTGATAAATGTTATAGTCGGCAGGCCAACCCCAGGGAATACGATTAAAAAAACTTTTGATGGCATTTTTTGTTAAAAGCTGACAACCGGGCTAGAAAGTATCAGTATGGTCCAGGCTTTCAGAAACACCCGGTTGCCAAAATGAGATTTGACCTTAAAGGTCAAATTTGGGGGGTCAAAGGTCAAAAGAGGATGCCTGGTCACGATAAAGTGTGGAGGGGTCTAACAACAGACGCAGTGGAAGCCATTATTCCAGATAGCTTATATCTGTTTCTCTCTGTACTGTTTGGTGGGACTGATGTGTTGGATACTGATGATCACGGAGAGATAGAAAGTTCTGCAAGTTCAACGAAGCAAAGAATACTAAATATCGCTCAGGACATTGTATTTGCGCTTTCAAAGGGGAAAAAGTTGACTCCAAAGCATGTCGGCCTGGGGATGACCTTACACCAAGCCACAAGATCAGAGAAACTGGTGGATCTCTTTCATGCTGCTGGTGGTACAATAGGTGTCGACACAGTAAGACGCATGGACACAAGTATCGCGAGTGACATTCTTTGGAAATTTGAGGAAAATAACAACACGTACATCCCGGATGGCTTGGTACCCTATGAACCTGGTAGGCTAATCTTAGGATCAGCTGACAACATAGATGTCAACGAGTCGACAATAAGTGGTCAAGGTTCATACCATTGCACACAGTGGAATGCTTGGCAACGCGGACCACCTCCTCCAAGAACTCCTGTTAAGCGTGTGCACGGACGAGAGAAGGCTCTGAGAAAGGAGACTGTCGATAAGTTGCATGATGTCGATCCCCCCAAACTACCTATTGGCACAAGAGTTGAACCCAGGATTCCGAATGCTTCTAGCATTGAACCGAATGACTGGTTCAAAAGTAGTCCATGTAGGAAGGCAGCAACACGAATGACTCACGTCTGGGTAATCTCCAGGATGGACACAGGTAATGGCTGTGCTGTTCCTCCATGGGCAGCATTCAACGAGTGTGTGAGTACCGTAGATCCACCAGTGACGACGGTGGGAATGGCACCGATCCTCAAGGCTACTGCGGATGAATATGGGACCATCACCACGATCATAAACCGATTTGTCCAGCTCAGCAGATACCTTGGACAGCGCCATACCATCGTTTTCTTCGATCAGCCTCTCTATGCCAAAGCAAAGGAGATTGTGTGGGCTTCTGAAGAGTACAGCGAAGTAGTTGTCCTGCTTGGTGGTCTCCATATCTCCTTCAACTTCCTTCGGGCCATTGGTCAGCAAATGGAAAGTGCAGGCCTAGATGATGTGTGGGTGGAGTCTGAAATCTTTGGACCAAATGCTGCCAAGTCAATGATGGATGGGAAACACTATTACAGGGCTATTCAGGGACATATCTGGGCCTATGAAGCCCTTAGTCGGATCAAGTTTGAAGCTTTCTTGGATTGGCTACAGCGGCAAAATCCTGAACTCCATCAGGAACTGGTTGTGCTTCGATCAGCAGTATCAGCATTGTTCAAGAAATATGGTACGAGAACCCGAGATGAATGTCTGTTGAATGCTGTGACTGAATGCAACGAGCTCCTCGACCGTACAGAATATGTAGAGAAAGCTGACGAATTCCACGCCATGCTGAAGCAGAATCCCAACAATGCCTTCTGGTTGCAGTACCTTGAGATGGTGGAAATTTTATTATCATTCGTCCGCGCTAATCGAGATGGGGATTGGTTGCTCCATCTTGATTCATTTGCCGAAATGCTACCATGGCTGACCATATATGACCATGTCAACTATGCCCGGTGGGGTCCTGTTTACCTCACTGACATGAGAGGACTCGCACAGACCGCACCAGAAGTCCACGAAGAATTCCTGGCAGGGAATTTTGTAGTGAAACGACACGCAGGCAGATGTAACCAAGTTCCAGTTGATCAAGCCACTGAATGGATTAACAAGGTATGCAAGCTCTCAAATGGTATAATTGGCATCACACGGAATGACACGGCAAGAGACAGGTTCTGCACAACTTGGTCTGAAAGGTCGCAGATATCAGAGGACACCATGCGTCTATTCGGTCTTCGCAACGACGAATCGGACGAAGATTTCTCAACTCGTAAAGATGGTCTTCCATCCAAAATGACACGGGATTTGGATGCGGTGTCCAAGCTTGAGGCTCAGTTCCGACGATTCAAGGCGTTCACAATATCCGATCAAGACGACGCAACTCCCACTATTACACAGCTGAAATCACTGACTACCAACGACATTGCAACCGAAGAGATAGCTGCAGACCTCCTCACTGCCGACCAAAGGGGGAAAGATCTCGTGTTGAAGAATGTGAAGGAGAGATTAGTGGAGAAGTCTGTACCTTTTTTCGATCGACAGAAACGCCAGAAATCGAAGACGTTCGCAACCCTCTACGAGACACCGGTGCAGGATGGGAAGCAGAAGGTCACCAAGACAATCAAAGCGGACAGGCAACTGATGCAGAGATTGTTCAATGCGGCACAAGTTGGGCGAGAAGTAGATATCCACAATGTACTGAAGCATGAGCTGTTCGTTGTACCACTTAGTTTGGCTAATACGGATAAAAAGATGAGAAGTACCCAAAAGTCTGCAATGCTCCCCCTGCTAACCACTGGTCTTGGGATAGAGAAAGTCAAAGGGGCACCGGAGACCACAGGAAAAACCTGTATCATAATTGATGGCCATGCATTGATACAGTCCCTAGGAAAACCACCGAATTGCAAGACGTTTGGTGACTATGCCAAAACCTTCCAGAGGACCGTGTTGAAGCAGTTCTGTGGCACAGTGTCCAGGATCGACATCGTATTTGATCAGTATAGACTTCTATCGATCAAGTCGACTACACGAAGCAAAAGAGCTGGGCAAACGAGACCAATCCATAAGGTGATCAACCGGGATGATCTTCCACTTCCACAAACATGGAAGAACTTCATCGCCTTAGGTGAAAACAAAGAAGACCTTGCACTGTTCCTCAGTGGCAAACTGGCAACGCACACCGACACAGTCAACGAAGTAGTAGTTGGTGGCAGCACTCCAAACGGATTCTCAACGACAAGGGGAGTCATCCCAACTCTGAATGCAAACCACGAGGAAGCTGACACAAGGATCATCATCCATGCACTTGAAGCCATTGATGCCGGTTATGGAAACATAATTGTGAAGTGCCGTGACACAGATGTCCTGCTCTTGCTCCTTCACTTCACCAGGGACAAAATCTGCCATGTGTGGATGATGAGTGGCACGTCCAAGGAGCAAGAGTGTTTCCCAGTACACGCCATCAACGAGGCCCTCGCTCCGGCGGTTGTGGAGAATGTTCTTGGGTTCCATGCCATAACTGGTTGTGATACTGTGTCTTCATTCGCTGGTCATGGCAAAAAATCATGCTGGAATGTCTACTTGCAACACCCGGAACTGTTGCATGGCGTTGGCAGAGATGGACCATTAAGCGATGTCGAGGAGTTCGTATGTATGCTTTACAAATCTCCACACTCTAGTTCAGGGGTCGACAGAGCTAGGCATGACATGTTCCAGAAAGGGAAGAAGGCACTTGAAATGTTGCCACCAACTAGTGACGCTCTCGAATTGCATATGTCGCGGGCGAACTACCAGGCAAAAGTATGGCTGCAGGCAAACAAGGCTGACGTAGTTGTTGCTGACCCCGAGGAGACTGGAGGTTGGCAGGCAACTGACGGACGATTAGAAGTGGTGTGGATGAGGACACCATCTGTTCCAAGTAGCTGTTTGGAACTAGTTACTTGTGGATGTAAAAGCAAGTGTCGCACACAAGCTTGCCGTTGCCACAAGATTGGACAACCATGCATGCCTGCATGTGGCTGTGATGCTGAAGGATGCATGAACACGACAGGAACTGATACTTAAGAGAAGTGATTTGGCGACACCTCAAATCGATGGAAGATGATGTCTTGTTTCTTCAAATGTAGTTGCCTAATGCATCATTTACATATTACCAACAGGAACAATTGATTCTTAAAGTAAAATTTGACTTTCGACTTTGAAATTTCACCTTTAAACTGAATGCATTTTATTATATTATGCGTATTCAAAGAGTAAAAAGCATTTACATTCATGAATCTATTCACATTTAGCTATTGTTACAGAAGTTTAACCCCTTATAACTCATTAAATATTCAATGGTTCATACCAGACTCGATGTTGTATGAAAGGACAAGACAAAATAAATTTTTTTGAAAATTTGACCTCTTTTGACCTTTGACCCCCCAAATTTGACCTTCAAGGTCAAATCTCATTTTGGCAACCGGGTGTTTCTGAAAGCCTGGACCATACTGATACTTTCTAGCCCGGTTGTCAGCTTTTAACAAAAAATGCCATCAAAAGTTTCTTTAAGGGTCTTGGCCTGCCGACTATTAGCTCTTTCACGAGCCTCGACTCTGTATACAAAAAAAAAAAAAAAAATTGTGTTACAAAATGCCGTGGTTCTCTCCTAATTTCATGATGCCATGCACACATTCAAGGTACTCAGTGCCAGAGGCAGCACAGCAACCCCATAACATCACTGAACCTCCTCCATGTTTGAATGTATGGAAGGTGTTCTTTTCTTTGAAGGCTTCATTTTGTTTTCTGTAAACATAGAGATGATGTGCTATGTCAAAAAGCTCTAATTTGGTCTCATCTGTCCACATGACATTCTCCCAGAAGGATTTTAGCTTGTTCAGGTGTGTTTTGGAAAACTCCAGTTAGGCTTTCTCAGCAGTGGGGTCCTCCTGGGTCTCCTACCACAGCACCCCCCTTTCATTGACATTGGTGGTGCGAATTGAAACTGTAGTACCTTGTATCTGAAGGTCAGCTTGAATCTGTTTGGCAGTTGATCGAGGTGCTTTCTCCACAATTCAAACAATCCTTCGCTGCAATCTTCGATCAAGTTTTCTCTTGCAGCCACGCCCTGGGAGGTTGGCTACAGTGTCATGGGCCTTAAACTTCCTGATAACATTGCGTACGGTGGACAGAGGAACACCAAGGTCTCTGGAGATGGACTTGTAGCCATGAGATTGTCCATCCTTGGCTACAATCTTGTGTCTGACCTCCTCAGACAATTCTCTGGTTTTATTTCTTTTCACCATGCTCATTGCGGTACACACAGTGACACAAAACAGCCAAATGACTCCTTTTCTCTATTCAAACTGGTTGAATGAGTAATTTTTATATTGCAGGCACCTGCAACTCACCACAGATGAGTTCAATTCCAAAGTAAAGGAGAATAACCTGCTTGAAATCTAATTATTTCTAACAACTTCTAAAAGGTGCCAATAATGTTGTCCGGGCCATTTTAGGATTTCTGTGTGGAATAAACTAAGATTTATTAATTTTTTCAGCTTTTTACGCCATAGCCCATAGGGCAAAGCAGTCTAGAAGTGTTTGTCCGTCCATATGTATGTATTGTTATGTTGTTGGGGTAGGGATGAAATACCTTAAGTTCAGAACGTGTAGATTTAGAATGCTCAGTGTCATGAAGAAGAAGAACCCACCTCGATGTAACTAAGTAGGGAATCTGTTTAGAATAAGATCGTATATGTGTCTCCATATGAGGGGTGGAGCTATGCTAATTAGGTAGGGGTTAAGGATGAACCCCAGTGTGTAATTGCCCTGTGATGTTCCCTTCGTTGTTATTGCATCAAAAAGGGCCGCCATTACAACAACTATAACAAATGGACTCAATCGCTCACAGCACCACCAGGCCCGACAAACCCGGCACATTTGCCGATCGGAACGCAAGCCCCGTCTCACGGCCTTCAACATCATCCGAACATTCCTGAAGAGATTAGATTCCGCCCCCCACCCCCTCCGACGAATTGTAATGGGGAGGCCAAGCCCCGGTCTTCGTGATTGAGTAGCACTTGGTGATTAGACAGAGTGCGACGTCATCGTGGAACATTCGGAAGAGCAGGAAAAAAAGAACGCGGTCTCACCATTTTGTCTCTCTCTGTCCTAGGATTGATTGGAGGTAGTCGCATTTCCTCCTTGTTCCGGCTTGGTCGCGGGCGTGTGGTCTTTGGTTAATGTGCGTTCTTGGGAAAGAGCTGGTGAGAAACAGCGGTTCGGAAGTCAGAACTACAAGGCACAGGATGGACATCGGCGGTGGACTGGGTCTGCATTGTGTTTCCTCTGGACGTCGAAGAGCGCACTCCGTGCCATTTTGTGCATTTCCCACGCGGTGGTTTGGAGGCGACGAGCGACCAGCAAGCCTTAACAGCCATTTGGGGATGCAAAGCTGAGTGCCCTCCGATTACCACAGCATCATTTATTTTCTTTTACTTTCGTTTTCCACGTGTTTGTATATGAGTGTGAATTGAGACGTCTCAATTAGGAATTTTCGTTTTTACCTCACCTTTCATTGTTATTTGAATTTATTTTAATTAAATCATTGTTTGTCGAATTTTACTTTCCTTGTATTGTGGATTTTGCTGTCCCGTCTTTGTGTTTGTGGGTTCGGATAACCCATGTGTGTGTTCTGATCAGATAAGGCCTCAAACCTTCCCACGCGAGTGAAAAGATAATACCGCCAAGTTGGTTATACGCCTCGGAGTAAAGCTCGTTTCGGTCATTCATCTTCTTTGGGTCTTGACCCCAGGGACATGACAGTGTGTATGTATGTACGTATATGAATGAATGAATGTATGTATGTATGTCCCCTCAAACGTATACCAATCAGAGCTGAGGATCTGGTCACATGACAGGGTGATGTGATTATGTCTGATGTCATTACGGCGTATGATGGCAGACTCCACACTCCTGCATTTTGATTCCAATGTCGTTCAGTCTGAACATATCGTCGAACCTGTCATATATGACAATCATGCTCTACCTATACGTTTTTCATTCAGTGTGAAACACAAACAAACCGATTGTGAAAATGATCATCAAATATTAAAAGCATAGACGTTACGGATCTTCCAAGACACAGTACCTATAGATAGGCCTTAGGCTTCATGGCTCACCTTCAGGCTGCTTTGGACAAATTAGTCCAGGTTTCTTAATACAGTAGTGTTTTTGTAATAATAATAATAGCGTTAATACTAATAATATAGTAAATATAATCGTAACACTGCAATCCCTTTGTCGTTATTTCAAAGTTTCTAGATTGAAGCCGTGTATGGTTCATGAATCAATGATAAGCGCTGTACAGTACAAATAACACGAAAGTAAGGAATTAGCCTCGGCTTTTTTTTTTAGGAATATCATTTTCATAATAATGATAACATAACGTTAATATTATCTAATCATAACACTAATCCCTTCGTAGTGACTGCAAAGTTACTGGAGGTTAAAATATATAATATTCTAGCTATTAAATTAGCGGTAGTTTTGTATCCGGCTGTCACGCTACGTCAATACATCTATGATGTCATTACGACAGGCTGACTCCACCGACAGACATTTTAATTTACTCGTTCGCCTGCTCACTACGGGAGGGGCAGGAAGGGTCATTCCTCTTTATGGGTATATAGATTACAGTCGATCTATGGTCGGGTCTCAAGAACATTGGGTGTGTGTTAATTTACCACGTTTCTTGTGGAGAGATCACCAAGTACTCCATTCAAAACCGTTAAGGAACGGCTGGCTTGGCAAGCGCTAGCTAGCTGTTTGGTAGACGAGCACAACCCGGTCTTCCTCCCTTTCAATTTCATGTTAAACAGCAGGAAAAGTGGGTTTCATTGGTGGTTTTCAAAACAAAACCTTAATTGGTGGGTTTCAAAAGGCTGCCACGAAAAACGCCACTTTAGCAGCAGAAGGGTCATGTTATTTACCCAACCCTATTGGGTATATGGATTACAGTAGATCTTCGCTCAGTTCTGCAAATAAAACTTACCTCACGAATGTCGGGATGCCTCCCAATTTCTTTGTTTAATGTTATAAGCAGCATTAACGACTGTTTAAAAAGCTAATAATAGGTGTTTGTGGTATACAATATATTTTACAAGCCAAGCTACGCACGTTGGACTTCCAGTCTTGCTTTGTTTTGTTCCACTGCCAACCAAAGAAATACAGATGTGGATACCAAAACATTTTTTAATTTCAACATTTTTCTGGAAGAAATGGTGAATTATTTGAAAAAAAGTGCAAGGGTGCCAATATTTTTGGCCACGACTGTACATCTCTCTCCTATCTCCCTCTCGCTCCATCTCTCTCTCTCCTCTAAATCTATTATCACGTTCTCTATCTCTCTCTTTCTCATCGACATCTCCCATCTCACTCTCTCTCACTCTCTCTCTCCTCTACGTATCTTTCTCATATACATCTCTATCTTTCTCATATACATCTCTATCTTTCTCATATACATCTCTATCTCTCTCTCTCTCATCGACATCTCTATCTATCTCTCATCGACATCTCTATCTCTCTCATCGACATCTCTATCTCTATCTCATCGACATCTCTATCTATCTATCCCTCTCATCGACATCTCTATCTCTCTCATCGACATCTCTATCTATCTCTCTCATCGACATCTCTATCTCTCTCATCGACATCTCTACCTATCTCTCTCATCGACATCTCTATCTCTCATCGACATCTCTATCTCTCTCTCTCATCGACATCTCTCATCGACATCTCTATCTATCTCTCTCATCGACATTTCTATCTATCTCTCATCGACATCTCTATCTCTCTCATCGGCCTCTCTATCTATCTCTCTCATCGACATCTCTATCTATCTCTCTCATCGACATCTCAATCTATCTCTCTCATCGACATCTCTATCTATCTCTCTCATCGACATTTCTATCTATCTCTCTCATCGACATTTCTATCTATCTCTCCCATCGACATCTCTATCATCGACATCTCTATCTCTCTCATCGACATCTCTATCTATCTCTCTCATCGACATTTCTATCTATCTCTCTCATCGACATTTCTATCTATCTCTCTCATCGACATCTCTATCTCTCTCATCGACATCTCTATCTCTCTCATCGACATCTCTATCTCTCTCATCGACATCTCTATCTCTCTCATCGACATCTCTATCTATCTCTCGCATCGACATCTCTATCCCTATCTATCTCTCATCGACATCTCTATCTCTCTCATCGACATCTCTATCTCTCTCATCGACATCTCTATCTCTATCTCTCTCATCGACATCTCTATCTCTCTCATCGACATCTCTATCTCTCTCATCGACATCTCTATCTCTCTCATCGACATCTCTATCTCTCTCATCGACATCTCTATCTCTCTCATCGACATCTCTATCTCTCTCATCGACATCTCTATCTCTCTCATCGACATCTCTATCTCTCTCATCGACATCTCTATCTCTCTCTCATCGACATCTCTATCCCTCTCTCATCGACATCTCTATCTCTCTCATGGACATCTCTATCTCTCTCATCGACATCTCTATCTCTCTCATCGACATCTCTATCTCTCTCATACATTTCTCTCTCCTCTACATCTACATGTCTGTCTCTGTCTCTCTTCCACATCTCACTATTTTATAATAGTATTCTCTACATCTCTCATCTACATCTCACTATTTTATAATAGTATTCTCTACATCTCTCATCAACATCCCTCTCTCTCCTCATAAACATCTCCCTCTCTCCCTAGCTAGCTGGTTACATCATTTCCAAGGACATGACTACGTTACCTGCTTGGCAATCCCAGATGCCCTTGCACGCCATCTGTGGTTGCGCATTATTGGTAACGAACTTCAGATTGAACAAACATTCTCAGAAGCCCTCTTCACACGTCCTGCAAATTACACCTTCACGATTGCGCTTTGTTTAATCCTTGAGGGATTATTAAAATCCATCATGTATACTGGTGAGCTTTATACGAGCAAACTCGGTGCCACAGCTCACGATATCATGAACTGACTCGAGTCACAACCGCACCTTTTAACCAATGAAAATGCTCCACGGACCATTCCCCACAGGACGAATTACAACTTGTCAGTATTGAATTTATCCTCGTTATCTAGTCCAATGATTAAGATACATTATGAGCATGCACATTTATTATTTATTTAGAGTTATTGGAAGTGTCAGGATAACGAACAGCTTGCCTCTGAACTCCACGCTCCTGCATTCGATTCCCGGTAAATTTGAAAGGCCATCTGGTACTGCACCTTTGCCTCCTCGGGAGTCGATGCCAAGCCGGCTGTTTCTACTGCTTGCACCGACTAATTAATAGGCATGCATTCAACATGATTGAACCCCCCCCCCCCCCCCCCCCCCCACTCCTTACCAATTATGCACAATGCCAACAAGTAATAAATACTACAAGCTGTAAAACGATGAAAGTTTTTATAATAGTATTTTAACATGAGCGGAAGGTTGAGATTCTTGGCTGACAACATCTTTCTTCCTCTTAGATCCGGCAGATCGAGAGAAATGCTTTTGACGATCTCCGATCTCTTGTGGAACTCAACCTCGCGCATAACAACCTTACTTCACTTCCACACGACCTGTTCACTCCTCTACCTGCACTGCACCGTGTGCAGCTGCACCACAACCCCTGGAGATGCAACTGCGACGCCCTGTGGCTCTCGTGGTGGCTCAGAGAAACGGGAGCCGAGGGTTGGAGAGACCGTGGGACTGGAGGAGATGGTGCAGGAGCTGTAGCAAACACGAGCTGCTGCGCCCGATGCCGCTCGCCACCAAGGCTACGATCTCGGTAAGAGGGAACCTCGGAAGAGAAATGGGAAAAGTGGATGGAAGGGAGAATTTGGTGGTGAAATAGGAAAAAAGGCAACGACACACCAGATTAGAAGTTAGTAGTTCGTTTATTTTTCAAGATATTTCGCTCACAAGGTTGACATATATATGGTGGCGGCCATCTTGGATTTTGACGTGGCGACCCAATTTTCAATAGCGTTCTTCCTTATGCCTGGATACACCCACACACCAGATTAGAAGTTGGTACTTCGCTTATTTTTCAAGATATTCCGCTCACAAGGTTCAGACATACATGGCATCAGACATACATGGCGGCGGCCATCTTAGATTTTGACATGGGTTGCACCCACACACCAAATTCGAATGCGGTCCTTCGCTTACGCACACACGTACGTACGCACGGACGGAGGGGAAAACCATAGTGCCCCTTTTGCTCCGCGGTGCGACGGGGGACAAGCGTTACGCCTAGCTCCCCTGTCGGTGAAGTGATGCGAGTTGACAAAGTGGAAGACGCAAGGCGGCCATCTTGGATTTTGACGTGGCGACCCACTTATCAATAGATGCGTAGATACACCCACACACTAGATTAGAAGTTAGTAGTTCGTTTATTTTTCAAGATATTTCGCTCATAAGGTTCAGACATATATATGGTGGCGGCCATCTTGGATTTTGACGTGGCGACCCAATTTTCAATAGCGTTCCTCCTTATGCCTGGATACACCCACACACCAGATTAGAAGTTGGTACTTCACTTATTTTTCAAGATATTCCGCTCACAAGGTTCAGACATACATGGCGGCGGCCATCTTGGATTTTGACGTGGCGACCCAATTTTCAATAGCGTTCTTCCTTATGCATAGATACACCCAAAAACCAGATTAGAAGTTAATAGTTCATTTATTTTTCAAGATATTTCACTCACAAGGCTCAAACAGATATATGGTGGCGGCCATCTTGGATTTTGACGTGGCGACCCAATTTTCAATAGCGTTCTTCCTTTTGCCTGGATACCCCCACACACCAGATTAGAAGTTGGTACTTCGCTTATTTTTCAAGATATTCCGCTCACAAGGTTCAGACATACATGGCATCAGACATACATGGGGGCGGCCATCTTAGATTTTGACGTGGGTTGCACCCACACACCAAATTCGAATGCGGTCCTTCGCTTACGCACGCACGTACGGACACACGGATGGAGGGGAAAACCATAGTCCCCCTTTCGCTCCGCGGTGCGACGGGGGACAAGCGTTACGCCTAGGTCCCCCGTCGGTGAAGTGATGTGAGTTGACAAAGTGGAAGACGCAAGGCGGCCATCTTGGATTTTGACATGGCGACCAAATTTTAAATAGCGTTCTTCCTTATGCCGAGATACACCCACACGCCAGATTAGAAGTTGGTACTTCGCTTATGTTTCAAGATATTCCGGTCACAAGGTTCAGAAATACATGGCGGTGGCCATCTTGGATTTTGACGTGGCGACCCAATTTTAAATAGCCTTCTTCCTTATGCCGAGATACACCCACACGCCAGATTAGAAGTTTGTACTTCGCTTATTTTTCAAGATATTCCGCTCACAAGGTTCAGAAATACATGGCGGTGGCCATCTTGGATTTTGACGTGGCGACCCAATTTTCAATAGCGTTCTTTCTTATGCCAAGATACACCCACACACCAGATTAGAAGTTGGTACTTCGCGTATTTTTCAAGATATTCCGCTCACAAGGTTCAGACATACATGGCGTCAGACATACATGGTGGCGGCCATCTTGGATTTTGACGTGGGTTGCACGCACATACCAAATTAGAATTCGGTCCTTCGCTTACGCACGCACGGGAAAACCATAGTCCCCCTTTCGCTCCGCGGTGCAACGGGGGACAAAAAAAAGGGGCTATGATCTCGGTAAGAGGAAACTTGGGAAGAGAAATGGGAAAAGCGAATGGAAGGGACAAATTGGTGGTGAAATAGAAAATGGCATCAAGAAGTGGGATCAAGGTGGTGAGAGGGTGGAAAGAGAACTTGTAGATACAGAAACAGGAAACAAAATGAAGGAAGTGGCAAGAGGGTTGGCAGGATGGCCAAGAGGGCATGCATACTCGCCTCCAAGATGTTCCTCGGATGGACGTTGAAAGGGTGTCCCGTCTGCTAACATTTGTTGTTCGGCATTAAAGATCCCAGGGGGTCCTTCCCGAACAGTACGCGAGCAATCACCGACGCCAAGGCCAAACTCGTGCCCTAACGAGTCAAACGTCAGGCCTCGGGCCAAGCTACCCCCGGCCAACTCCACACGAAAGGTGGTTTAATGGTGACAGGTTTTTTTGTTTTGTCTTTTGTATACAAGATCGAGGCTCGTGTAAGAGCTAACATTGATCACAAAAAGATAAACCGACACATAGAACATGTGATAAAGGGAGCGGGAGATAAGATGGAGAGCAGGGACATCGGGAGATCTGAGGGAGGGAGCGGGAGATAAGATGGAGAGCAGGGACATCGGGAGATCTGAGGGAGGGAGCGGGCTTGGGGGGGAGGAGGCATGGGAAGGGGGGAAAAAGAAGAGGAAAGGGAGTAGGAAGGAGGGAAACAAGGAGACTAGTAAAAGGAACAGATTGCATGTAAAACATCGGTATCCAGGTCATTTGAAACGGTGGATGGGACAACAATGTGATTGCAAAAGGAAATGGTGGAAGACATCACAAAGGGAAATGCTTGACAGAGTGAGAAAGAAGAGTAGAAAATGAAAATGATATCGTGTCAATTAATTTATTAAAGTAAACCTATTTAAGCTCCATTCTATTTAACTCGATGACTTCCTGTTAATTATGTAGACAATCTATATACTCTTGTGCTGTTTAGAAATGCATTGCAATTGCCTGTGATCATCACCTCTTGTGGTCGGTACCCCCCTTTGAGGAAATGTCTCTTCTGTTGCTGCGATATTCCTTCTCGTGATTGACCGATATATTTCTTCCACATTCCATGTCCATTCTATGTGTAAAGTTTCATCGCCAGCTTGCTGAAAGTAATCACATGATGTTCCCCTGTATTTACATTTCTGATAATCTCTTCCACTACTTTGATATTCACCAACTCTTACTCCCCACCTCCGCTACCCTCTCCCCCATCTTGCAGCTACATCGGTGAGTTGGATCAGAGTCACTTCACCTGTTATGCTCCAGTCATCGTCGAACCACCAGCCGATCACAACGTCACCGAGGGCATGGCGGTCGAACTTCGATGTCGGGCGTCTGCAACGACTTCGGTCTCCTGGTTTACCCCCAATGGAACTCTCGTCACGCATGGACCATACCGGGTGCGAATCTCGGTTCTCAATGACGGGACTTTGAACTTCACCAACGTCACTTTGCAGGACACCGGGGTTTATACCTGCCTCGTGAGCAACGCGGCTGGAAACAGCTCCGCCACCGCGACTCTCAACGTTTCGTTGTCCGAAGGACCTGGGGGCAGCTTCACCAGTTATTTCACCACGGTTACGGTGGAGACCAGCGAGCCAGGTGAGGGAGAAGAAGGAGCTGAAGGAGCAGGGAGTGCAGCAGGGGGTGGCGGCCCTGGGCCTGGCCTCGGTGGACCGACCCCACCGTCTCGATGGAACGGCTCGGGCTATGGAGGCCGGACCGTAACGGTGTCTCCGAGGGACGGTTCGGTGGCTGTCGCGGAGGTCGGTGGAACCGGTGAAGACTTCGGAGATGGCACGATGACGGGCCTCGATGAAGTGATGCGTACGACAAAGATAATAATAGGATGCTTTGTCGCGATTACACTCATGGCTGCCGTAATGCTTGTGGTATTTTACAAGATGAGGAAGAATCACCAGCTTAACCATCACCATCATCACCACCACCACCATCCAGGCCTTCTTCCAGGCTCTCACCATCACCATCACCTTGGCCAATCAGGTGGAGGTCGTGCTGTCGAGATCGTGAGCGTCGACGATGGTGGGCGTCCGGGTGGCTGCCCACTTTCTGAAGCCCTAGCCTTAGCACCAGCCGTTTCTATTTCATCGAAGCTGCAGCCCATGGATCCTCCTCTATCTCTTCCCCCACCACTTGCTCCACTTATACCACCCCAAGAACCACAAAACCCAGATCTGACATTTAAAAGCCCTCTGGACGGGTTCTCGAAGACTTCGACCTTATTGCTGCCACCACCACCACCACCACCCCCAACACAACCACCTCCTTCCTCTGGCCATCAATACCCACAGATCCCTGGACCCCAGATGTCTGCCACCCAGCTGCCACACCTCCCAGGTCCTCAACCTCCCGGTCCTCAGATTATTGGGTCGATGCGTTGCTCCCTCCATGAGCCGCTACTTATGAGAGTGAGCTCGAAAGAGAACATCCAGGAAACGCAGATTTGATGGTTCGGCAAACCAAGCTCGGAATTGTAAACTACAAGCCCGTGACTGAAGCTTCGATTATAATCTGTGACGGAGAGGCCAAAGCAGAATGCATTTCATGAAACCAGTCTGACTTCACCTGCAAGCCTCGGCTACTGATAAATTTACAATTTTTGTGACCCGTTACAATCCCCAAATGTCGTGACATCCTCCGCAAAGACGAAGAACTGGATGAAGGTCTGGAGGAAGCTTTGGATAAGCATACAGCAGCATGGAAGGGGGAAAAAAAAGTAATCGAAGACATATATGTGTAATATATATGGCTAAGATATTGTCCGAACCAACATTCCGGATGTTACGACCCCGAACGGATTCTTGGTGCAGGATCAGAACGTTTCTGTTGCGCCACGATTGCCCAGCCATTAGCTGGTTTTAACAGCCGTGTACAGTGCAAGTACATTCACATAAGGGAAACAAGACAAAAGTTAGGGGGGGGGGGGGGGCTGTAAAGTGAGGGTTGGGGGAACACAATAGCAGACTATGATGCTATATTTCTGGTTCCAATTCTTATGAAATAAGCAGCTATCTATTTCGGGTTCTAATCCCATTCCATTTTAACCTCCACTGTGGATTATGCAGTGGATGCTGGATAATCGTCCAGGCAGGTGAACCAGGTGGGCAGAGTTGCCAAAATTTGAACTCGATTCCTTGGATTTCCAAGCATTGTGCCAACTTTTGTTACCCTCGTCGTGCCAACAGGGCCCTGGGATTTGGAAGTCGAGTGACGGCGAGCATGGGTTTACGGTTATCGACGAAAGATGCGTCGGTATGGGTCATGGATAAGTGAATGAAAGCAAAAGTTTACAGTAAGCACCGCCGATGGAAAGTGCTAGCGTCTCGAACAAAAAAAAAAACACTCTGGGAAACGGATTTTCGCATTCCCAGCGGGATTTGAAAGTTTGATAGATGGTGCAGCACCCCAGGCGGCTGGAATCTAGCCACGAGAGACTGCTGCACAAGGTCAGATTGACGATTGTTAAGAGCAACCCGAGTTACCCAGGTTGCAGATTTATTCCAAGTAGTTCATTAGCATGCCCTGGATTCTAATCCATAACCTGGTGATGAAAGGCCGGATTTTTGAATCAACCTTCATGCTCTAACTCTCCCTCTCCCTCCCGATTAATTAACTCACCCATCTCTTATTGTTGTCTCGTATAAGGAATAGAATATGACCCAATACAAGAGACCGAATGATACCGGAATGAATGAAAGGAAGAAAAAAAAAATTACAACTGAACAGATTATATTTTTCAATTTTCCAGTTTCCCTTCACTCTGAGAGTGAAAGTATGTTTTCATTTATCGTGTGTCCTCATCTTCAATACAACCCTGGAATCTGGCATAAAGCTAGTCCTTCAACATGAAACATTTGTAGTGGAGATCTTGGATACAAGTTTGGTACCAAGTCTTGAGGAGTTGATACATGTTTAGTGTGCGGTTGGTTGAGGGAGTGGGGAGCAGGGGTGGGTTGGAGAATGGGTGGGGTGGGCAGTGCCACCCTCCGTAACAACTTCGGCGATTAAAATGCATATTTTCTCTTGGTTATGCATTAAACCTCTGTTACTTAATAATCACTAATACTTTGGGTGAAAACCAAATATTTGACGTGGGATCTTCAAATGGAGTTTGTACTTTGCAGAAACAAACGGCCTGGTTAAAAAAAATTTTTTTGCATTTTGAGATCTGTTTTCAAGGTCATCACGAATTAACGATAACCAAGCAGCGGTGTCCCAGGGTAATCCCTGGTGTTGGGCTAGCGGCTAGGGTGCCGGCTTAGGATCCCAGGATCCTGGGTTCGAATCCCGGTCGATCGCTGAATTAACGCCAGGGGGGTTGACTCAGCCTGTCATCCTTCCGAGGTCGGCTAATTGAGTACCAGTTCACTGGTAATTCCCTGTTTGTCGCTAAAGGCGGCAAAAAGGGTTGGCGTCAGGAAGGGCATCCGGCCGTAAAACATTGCTTCAAAAAGGGGACCAAAAAACAACAACAACCACGGTTCCCGAAAAAGGCCAACCCCCGCTTGCGGGGAAAAATGGCCTCTAAAGGTGGTTATTTATATATATAAGCAGCGGAGCAGAAAAAAAATCAAAATCGTGATTTTATTGAGGTCACATTCCCAAAATGGGGAAAGCAACACGGCTGACATCAAAAAAGGGTTTTACAGTAACCCCAACAAAAGTGACCCTTAAAATCTTTTTAAGGTACACCACCCTCAAAAGCATAGACCATCTTGTGCAAACCTTGGAAGACCTCTCCCATGTGCTCGTGAAGTCGCTAAGAGGCAAAATAGACGAGTGAGTGGGAATTAATCCACTATCATGGCTAAGATTGTTTTTCTTCCACAAAAAGGTTGTGGTTGTCCCACCACTTTAGTAAAGCTGGTATTTGGTTTTATTTGAGGTTCTGAGCTAGCCTTACTACATTCTGCCATCATGAGGCAGGAAGATGTGTCAAAATGTCGGAAGGAAATTGCATCCATGGGGAAGGAAGGTAAAGACACCAGTGAATCAGGGCAAAGTGGTGTTGGAGTGGCAGTTGGGGACGAGGTGAGAATTGGGGGTTGGGGTAGGGGGGGGAAACAAATTCAGCGAAGCATTTCTTTCAGCTCTGCAGTCTCTGCAACTTCCAGGGCTGTCACATCATTCGGCCCCTTCAGATCCTTCTGAGCACCCTGTGGGGTGGATAGGTAGTTGGTAGGCAGTGATGAATCAGACAAAAACCTTCCCAATCTGTAAGGACTATTTTATAGCTGGATTCATAAATATTCACACTGTGTTTCATGTCGAGTAGGTTCATACTCGACCGCATGACAAGAATACGTTAAGCCTCAAAAACAAGGCTGAGCATTTAGCAATGCGTAGCCCTGAAAAGATATGTAGTTTGCAGTAGATCTGAAAATGGATGATCTATGTTAAAGAGTAGATGTGTGTTTGCGGAGAGGCACTCGCCGACATGTTAACCAATTTCGTGCCTTCGTGAACGGTCGAGGCTCTCAAGAGAAACGTACTGTTTGCACCACGAGCAAATGTTTTGCACAAAACTAAAGTGGGACTAATTAGAAAAGCCAGGCCGCAAATCTTTAAAAACGGTATTTTTAAAGCAAAAACATTTTTCCTCAACCAGTTTGCAGTGATAATCATCCGTTTACGTTTTTATGATAATCAAACTCGTGTATATTTAAGCGAGCACAGTCACATGGCCTGAAAAGATCATTTAAATGGCGTGCTCCTTCAATTGCATATTACCATGCTATGAGTCGCACTGCGTGCTATGTGTGCCACAAGGTAGGTGTTTACGGAGAAGTACCGTGGCGAAAAATCATTCGATTCACACCAGGATCAGGCATGAGGATCCGACTGAGCTCAACAGGATAAGATGCCCCCACAGCGTGGCTAGTCTTCAAAGAAATTGCCAAAATTGATGATAAATACCCTCGGATCCGCTAGCGATGGATAAACGAGCGGAAAAAACATCCATGACGAGTACTCTGGGTGTGAAGGGAGAATCGATGACATGATGGTGGATGCCACAGATGTGTTTACAATCACAAATCACAAAATTTTGACAACTGACGATATCGGTGTGCATTTGGTAATCAAACGCCTTCAACATTCCCAAATTTAGACATCCACTGTATAGCGGGGGAGGAACATGTCATAAAACACAAGAATCGTGCACTTTGTGACACTTTTTTGAAATTTCGCATGATGATAGGGCAGGTCATGAAATTTTCAAAAAACACTGGCTACAAGTTGGCACACCCCTCTGATGGCCGGTAGCTGCAAAATTCAAAATGGCCGCCAATAGGTACGAAACGGACAATATCTCAGCTTCTACTGATCGTATATCTAAGTGTAATACCACTTTTTCCATGTTTTTCGAGTACAGATAATCCATTTTTAAAGAGTATTTTAGGATTTGAGATCAATTTAAAGGTTACAGAGGAAATATCAATAATAAACGAAACCGCCTCTCACCTCCAGGAGGGGGTGTGCCAACTTGTAGCCAGTGGTTTTTCAAAATCTCATGACCTGCCCTATCATCATGCCAAATTTCAAAAAGGGTCCATTGATCCTGCCCAGTAACAACCACTTTTTACGCATGTCACTTTTTAAGTTTTTATTTTATTTTTATGTCATAGTGCCATGCTGCGTCATGTCATGTCGTGACAAGATACCAACAAAAGCAGCCTCGTACCAGCATGTCAAGAGAACTGTGCTTGTATCAGCTGTCATTTGGCATCGAGGCTTGGAGAAACAACTGAGTCTGCTGGATCCAGCTCAGTATGGTTGGGAATGGAATGGACGGCTGGAGACATGGGTCCCGTACAGGACCGATTTGGGTGATGCAAGTGCTGCCTGTGCACTTATGCTCCACTGCACATGTGTTAGAGCTTGCAAAGGAAACTGCAAGTGTTGTAAAAGCTGCAATTAGGTGCACACCATTGTGCAAATGTCAAGGCGGTTGCTGCAACAATATTGAGTGATGTGATCGAGCAGGAAAACAATTATCATGTTGGTGTGATTCAGGATGACAGTTCCATTGACGCTTTGTGTTCCATTTAACGTTTCTTCGTTTGCTGCTTGACCTCAGTGACCTTTTAATTGACCTCAAATCCTAAAATACTCTTTAAAAATAGATTATCTGTACTAGAAAACATGGAAAAAGTGGTATTACACTTAGATATATGATCAGTAGAAGCCGAGATATTGTCCGTTTCGTACCTATTGGCGGCCATTTTGAAGTTTGCATCTACCGGCCACCAGGGGGGTGCGCCAACTTGTAGCCAGTGGTTTTTGAAAATCCCGTGCCCGGCCCAAACATCGTGCCAAATTTCAAAAAGGTGTCACAAAGTGCACGATTCCGACATGTTCCTCCCCGCTATGTAAACGGCGGGTAATGACCGAGAGAAAGGGATGGGTGGTTCAACAAGTCCCATGTTTTGAACATGTGCGGTGGAAAGTTTGCTAAACACTGGACTTCAAAAAGCATAACGCCGACAGTTCGGGATTCTAGGGAGAAACCTTATTTATCGACCCCCAATTACTCCCACATCAGGGCCTGGCCAACCGGTTCCTCCGACCTAATGGCGTTGGTCGGAAGAACCAGATGGCCAGGCCCTGACGTTCAAATGTGGCAGGAATTTGCAATTCGTTCAGAATGTATTCATGTACTCTTTGCAAAAAATAAGTAAATAAAACTGTGGGATATTCAACGGCCACCGCCGACTAGTGCTGGCAGACGGTACACCCGGCTCAGCGTCCTTTTTGTATACAGGACACACTGATGAATCTCCCTACTGTGAAACATCAGGATGACAGTTTATAGCTGGGTCAGGATTCAAACCTTAGTTTGGTCACGCTCATAGGCAAGTGTGCTTACCTCGAGGATATCCCGCCAGCCCAAATCTTGGACGGAGAGGGAGTGATGGTCTGGAAATGATCAATCGGTATCGATTTAGGACGTGTCATTCCATTAAAAAAAAACAGGTGACAACAATGAGGGATCTTGTAATCGTTAAGTAGATTGACATTTTCAGGGAGCTCATGTTTCCAGATAACGAGAGGATGCTTCAGACTGACAATGCAACGCAATCATTCAGGCCCTCATTGTGCAGGATTGCTTCGAGGAACAAGACGTTCACAACTCACGCAATTGTACAGGTTAGACCGTTACATCATGGCATCTTCAAATCCAATAATCCCGAAAACATTTGTGCTCAGACTTCCTAGAAGAGAGGAATGGTACAAAATATAATAAAATCAAAATACGTAGCTGCAAAATTACACCTTGGCCTGAGCACACCCAAAGGTCTCGTGAGATGAAAATAGAGCCTTAAAATATCAAGAATTCCATCGATCACAAAGGTACACACACGCGTGCACAATGCCAAACTATTAAAAACGGGAGTGGTGTGAGGAGCCACCAAATGAAGAAGCAGTCATCCTCGTTGGCAAATTATTTGAATCCATAATTGTTGCAAAGACACATGAAATCATCCCGATGGTCCGACTCTTGGATAACCGATCACCACTTTAGATTTCATCCATCACAGCAACACTTCTCTCGATGGATGGGCCTTGCATTCTAAACTAGATGGTATTCATAGAATACTTACTCTGTGCAGTCACAACTTGGTGCGAGTGAACTTGTTTGATTTTGAAGTTGTTTTTTTTTTCTTTGATCCAATATGGCTGACAGACCACGTGACATAAATTTATATTCTCTAATATAATTGTTGCGTAGATCACGCTCAATAAATTTCAAAATGATCAGACAAAGCGTTGTCCCTGTCAATTTATGACGTCATAATGAAGGCACAAATGACATCATGAACATATCTTATTCCCCATGGGGAGTACTTGACAATGAGCCATGTTTCAATTTTTTTTTTCCATTGAGTGGGTTCAGAGATATGGAGCGGCAAATATTTTCGGTTTTTGCAAGATGGCGCCTTTACCGCTGAACTATGATGTCATAATTGTCATTAAAATATTCTACAGGAGGAGGCGCTCCTATGGTGAAACTTTCGTGTCAATCGGTCCAAGAATTGCAGAGAAGAATATTCATACTGATCGAATCAAGCGTTGTACTTGCCGAATTATGACGTCATTATTACAGTACTGATGACATCATTAACATATCTTATTCCCCAAGGCGTGTGCTTGACATTGAACCATATTTCAATTTTTTTTTTTCCATGGAATGGTTTCGGACATAGAGGTGCAACTTTTTCCGATTTTCCAAGATGGCGCCTGTACCACGTGACCAATGACGTCACAATTATCAATAGAACAATTCTACAGGAGGAGCCACTCATTCTGAAAATTTCCTGTTCATTGGACTAAAAGTTGCAGAGGAATTTTGTTTTTTTCATACTGATCAGATCAAGCGTTGTACTTGTCGAATTATGACGTCATAATGGAGGCACCTATGACATCATTAACATCTTATTCCCCATGGGGTGGACTTGACAATGAGCCATGTTTCACTTCTTCTTCTTTTTTTACATCAAGCGGTTTGGGAGAATAGAGGTGTCACGTTTTTCCAAGATGGCGTCCAAACCACGTGGCCTATGACGCCATAATTATCAGCAAAAAAAAAAAATCTACAGGCAGAGACGCTCCTACGGTAAAATTTCATGTCAATCGGATCAACGGTTTCCGAGAAAATGAATTTTTAAAATGCAGACATGGCACACGTACGCATGGGAATAGAGCCTGTGATTGATGCTGTGAAGAGGAACAGGTTGAGATGGTTTGGTCATGTGTTGAGGAAGGATGAAAGTGACTGGTTGAGAAGAGTGATGGAAATGAATGTAGAAGGAAGTAGAAGACGGGGAAGACCGAGAAAGACTTGGCTTTCTCGGTCTGGTGGAAGATGGTGGAAGAAGAAATGCGGGCAAGGGGGTTAACAAGGGGAGATGCAGAAAATAGGGCAAAATGGAGAAGATTGTCATGGGGACCGCAAGGCTTACCCCCGCTCTAGCAGGGAAAATGGCCTTTAAAATGCATGTTGTTTGTTGTTGTTGTTGCACACGTACGCACCCGAATGCCTAACCGTGTTTTCGCTTCGCGAGCACAGGGCAACAAGACATTAGGGTAATTGGCAGAAGACATGCAGTGACCCAACACTCGATCGCTTCACAAAGGGCGTACAACGGCTTTCCTCGGCACCTTAAAAGGCCATAATGATCGGGCAACATGGAATGGCTCTCGGGTTCAACCTTCCCACCTTCCAAGCTTGGAAATGCAGGAAGCCGGAATGCATCGGAGAATCTTTGGCATCTTCATCACGAAACCAAGAAACTTGCAGGTCCTTTACGATCAGACAAGATGGCTTCACCGATTTTCCATTCGGTCTTGAACACAAGCTCCGATATCCTTCGATCCGACCCCACTTGAATCAACCAACTTCGTTTGTATGCCATAACATATATATATATATATCAAACACAAACACCAACACAAACACACAAACCTCGCTCGGCCTTGGTTGTTAAACTTTGTAACCAAAATGGAGATCATTTTCATTTTAAAATTTGCTTGAGAAAAGACAATCGCAAATTTAAATTATATGTTATAGCGGGTATGTCTCAACACGAGATAAAGAGCAAGTACAACCCTTATCTCGCAGTGGGGCTGGGCGATATCGATATTTTTGCTCGTCCATTATCGTCCTTCCAAATATCGACGATCTAGCGATATATCGCCTCTAAAGGTGTTTTTTTTTTTAGCGATATATCGACAATGCAATAACTTGTGCTAACAAAGTGCGGCCAACTGGCAGCGATAGCTGGTGCTTGGGGGCACACACAATCAATGTTTATATAACCCGAATGATGACCCACCAAACCATATTTCGCAGATGGAGCTATTTATCACCATGTAATCTGTCCTGACATTGATGTTAAACACTTTTGTCTGCTCTCATTGGAAGCAGTGTTTGTCATACAGACAATAATGGGTATTTTTTTAACCTGCGACATGGTGTTGTCGACTTTTGAAATGTGCACCCATTGGTCAAACAGCTTCTGGACTACACCCATATCTCTCGCTCGAGTCCATAGTACAGAGAGAAAATAATATGACCGCCATCTAGGTTTTGTGGTGGCCCTAACATTAGGCCTGTAGGCCTCTGGTGATTATACACTACCTAGCTTTGTTGCGTCAGATTTCCATTGTTAGTAAGGTTTAATCAAGAGAGAGAGAGAATCAATCAAGAGAGGTTTAATCGAGAGGTTTAATCAAGAGAGGTTTAAGCAAGAGAGGTTTAATCGAGAGGGAGAGGGGGAGAGAGGGGGAGAGAGGGAGAGAGGGAGAGAGGGAGGGAGAGAGGGAGAGAAGGAGAGAGGGAGAGAGGGAGAGAGAGAGAGAGGTTTAATCGAGAGAGAGAGAGAGGTTTAATCGAGAGAGAGAGAGAGAGAGAGGTTTAATCGAGAGAGAGGTTTAATCGAGAGAGAGAGAGAGAGAGGTTTAATCGAGAGAGAGGTTTAATCGAGAGAGAGAGAGAGAGGTTTAATCTAGAGAGAGAGAGAGGTTAAATCTAGAGAGAGAGAGAGGTTAAATCTAGAGAGAGAGAGAGAGGTTTAATCTAGAGAGAGAGAGAGAGGTTTAATCTAGAGAGAGAGAGAGAGGTTTAATCTAGAGAGAGAGAGAGAGGTTTAATCTAGAGAGAGAGAGGTTTAATCTAGAGAGAGAGAGAGGTTTAATCTAGAGAGAGAGAGAGGTTTAATCTAGAGAGAGAGAGAGGTTTAATCTAGAGAGAGAGAGAGAGAGAGAGGTTTAATCGAGAGAGAGGTTTAATCTAGAGAGAGAGGTTTAATCTAGAGAGAGAGAGAGAGAGGTTTAATCTAGAGAGAGAGAGAGGTTTAATCTAGAGAGAGAGAGGTTTAATCTAGAGAGAGAGAGGTTTAATCTAGGGAGAGAGAGGTTTAATCTAGAGAGAGAGAGGTTTAATCGAGAGAGAGAGAGAGGTTTAATCGAGAGAGAGAGAGAGGTTTAATCGAGAGAGACAGAGAGACAGAGAGAGAGACAGAGACAGAGACAGCGACAGAGAGAGAGAGAGAGAGAGAGAGAGAGAGAGAGAGAGAGAGAGAGAGAGAGAGAGAGGTTTAATCGAGAGAGAGAGAGAGGTTTAATCTAGAGAGACAGAGAGAGACAGAGAGGGGAGAGAGAGGGGAGAGAGAGCGAGGCGTTGGGGAGGGAGTGTGGGGTTGGGGGAGTGTGGGGGAGGGGGGGTGTTGGGAGAGAGAGAGGGAGAGAGACAGACACGACAAAACTGAGGTATCACAATGACACAATCCCCTATTTGGTATCACAATGAATCTTATCTATCTAATCATATTCATTCACATGGGAACACGGGACAGACACGGGTCTATATAATCTTATTCATTCACATGGGAACACGGGACAGACACGGCTCTATCTAATCTTATTCATTCACATGGGAACACGGGACAAACACGGCTCTATATAATCTTATTCATTCACATGGGAACACGGCACAGACACGGGTCGATATAATCTTATTCATTCACATGGGAACACGGGACAGACACGGCGCTATCTCATCTTATTCATTCACATGGGAACACGGTACAGACACGGCTCTATCTAATCTTATTCATTCACATGGGAACACGGGACAAACACGGCTCTATCTAATCTTATTCATTCACATGGGAACACGGCACAGACACGGCGCTATCTCATCTTATTCATTCACATGGGAACACGGTACAGACACGGCTCTATCTAATCTTATTCATTCACATGGGAACACGGGACAAACACGGCTCCATATAATCATTCATTCACATGGGAACACGGGACAGACACGGCGCTATCTAATCTTATTCATTCACATGGGTACACGGGACAGACACGGCTCTATATAATCTTATTCATTCACATGGGAACACGGGACAGACACGGCGCTATCTAACCTTATTCATTCATACGGGACAGACACGGGTCTATATAATCTTATTCATTCACATGGGAACACGGTACAGACACTGCTCTATCTAATCTTATTCATTCACATGGGAACACGGGACAGACACGGCTCTATATAATCTTATTCATTCACATGGGAACACGGCGACAGACAGACATCTTCAACAGATGAACTATCTCATCTTATTCATTCACATGGGAACACGGTATAGATACGGCTCTATCTAATGTTATTCATTCACATGGGAACACGGCACAGACACGGCTCTATATAATCTTATTCATTCACATGGGAACACGGCACAGACACGGCGCTATCTCATCTTATTCATTCACATGGGAACACGGTATAGATACGGCTCTATCTAATCTTATTCATTCACATGGGAACACGGGACAAACACGGCTCTATATAATCTTATTCATTCACATGGGAACACGGCACAGACACGGCTCTATATAATCTTATTCATTCACATGGGAACACGGGACAGACACGGCTCTATATAATCTTATTCATTCACATGGGAACACGGGACAGACATGGAACAAGGTTAATGAGACAGATTAGAGAATGCAAGCTGAGCCGTGAGGTAATTTTTATTTTTTATTTTTTTTTCATTCCCCGAAATAACACTCACCTGAAAGGCAAGAAACCTGGGATGAGTTCAGATACTAAGCAGCTCATCTAGCGCTTACCAAGCCAGCTGTTCCTTAACGGTTTCAAATAGAGTGCTTGCTTTGAATTCTTAAGCCACTTGGCGAGCGCTCTGCAAGAAACTTGGTAACTGAACACACCCTTGACGTTCTTGAGGCCCAAGTCTAGATCCACTGTAATCTATATAGCCCAGAGAGGATAATAACATGACCCTTCCTGCCGCTCCTATATGGAGTGGGTGTAGTAGTTACCTGAAACCAGAGAATTGCGAGATATCAACCCAGCTGTCCGTCAGACTTGTAATTGATATTGAACCAAACCATGAAGACCCTCAGAGATGAATTGGAGAACACCTTCAACAGCAAGGATGAAGGAGTTCAGTAGATTTTCGACAAAGGAGCCGAAAATAGATATATTTTGTGTCGCAGGTAACCACAGTGCGGTCATTCTTGTTGAACATCAATTGCACTTTTGAAGAGGGACGAATAAGTCACTGTGGCCAACACGTCAGACGTCATCTGTACTGTATAGTAAAGTATCCCGATTTCTCCGTCTGTTCCTCCGCCCATCATGCTTTTTGCTGGGACGTCATCAAGGCATTACGTCAAGCACGCTGGACTAGGCCTCTATGGACGTGCATGTCATTCCGCCATCCAGCACTCAAACAATCCTCGAATTCAGATGTGGTGATTGTACCAGTGTAGAGTCCCCCTCGTTCTTCGACTCAGAATCATCAATGGAAGACCCTGATGAGGCAGGAGAACTGGCAACTGAGACAGGATGAAGTTTTCTCACCATTCGCATGAAAGCCGAGAAAGAATGGTGTTGCGTACATCTTTTCTTTTGTTTTTTTTACTGGGACTTTCGCGTTATGATAACATGAATCCATCATCATGATCACAAAATAAGTCTCAAAATCTTCATTTAAGATACGGCACACCACCTTCCATTAATCAAATGTGCCGATACATGATCGACAGATTGAAAAATGTAGTATCGCCTTGACGATATAGTTTTCAATATCTTAGAGCCGAGAATAGCGAGATATCACCCAAGCCCTAGCTCACAGGGCTAGAGATTCTAGCTTTGGCTCTTCCCTTGCACAACAAATAACAAGCAAATAAACAAACCAGTAATAGATAGGCACAACCATCTTTGACAATGTTGTGGAATGTCAGTCGAGGCCCTTCCTTTTTATTTTTATTTTCTTCCGCCCTCACCTTTTCACCTTCATTCACTTTTAAATTAATTTTATCCTCAACCATTCGAGTGATTGACACAATTTTCAACATAGGAGCACCTGCCCATAGACGAGTTATTAACGAAATTACATGATGATTGGATGGAAAATGCAGCCGGAGTTCCAAAAATTCTGTTTTCTGTAGGCATCGGTTGCAGAGTGTTTAACGTATCAGGAACACACGGCCTTGGTAGAGCGCATACCTCAGCCAGGCTGAACAGTTTACATTTTCTATCCACCGATAGGCCGGATGTGGATCTGGGATTGAACTAAAATCTATCTAATTGGGTTGTTCTCGTCACGAGGATGGGAAAGAATTGCAAATAGATACGAACTATTAACTTAAAGCACCCCACAGCAGCTGTACCATCAACAGCTAAACGAAGACAGTATTCTAATAGCTCAATCTGATGAAAGGCTGATCGAACAAAACATGCTCTTCATCATAAAACAAATAATTCGCAAACAGGCCGCAAGTATCTCGGCCGAAACGTTGGCCCCGAGCCTCCCCTGCCGGGCAGCTCTTCATTTGGCGGAACCTTCACTTTAAAATATCATCAAATTCTTTGTTAGATTTCAAAATGGGATCCATCGATCCAATCGACATATCCAGAAACTTTACCTGGCCAAAAAAAAAGATTTGAAATGGAATAAAATAAAATAAATGAACTCATACACAAGGAGATTAACTCGACCAACAGCAAGTCCACAAACCCCGCTGGAAAAACTACAGTACTTGGATAAACAACACAGCGTCGGATGGGGGTAAAGAAAGGAGCAGTTTATAAACACGAGCGACATCAATGGAAACTCCGTTGAAACCAGAAACCGAGGCACCGGTGTGCTGCGAGCTGGATAAACTACTGTCAGGTCTCCCCTTTCCTAATCAATGGTATCGGTACCCTTCCTTTTCGGAGCAATTAAACGGTGGAAAACAAAACCTGTAAGAGGGGCCAATGTGGTACAAAGAAGGGGGTACAGATCTTTATTTACTGTAGTTTTAAGAGCTAGTCTTGCTGATGAACACTAGTGCCA
Organism: Myxine glutinosa; assembly: GCF_964187855.1. NCBI lineage: Eukaryota > Metazoa > Chordata > Myxini > Myxiniformes > Myxinidae > Myxine > Myxine glutinosa. Next base: position 41,223,903 of record NC_136273.1, on the reverse strand, counting down.
ATCTGCTTCGGCAAACGAAGGGTTAATGCCTGCAAATTTAGCTTCTCTTCGCTTCCCATGGCAGTTAGCATACCTCGATACATGTCCTTACTGTAGCAACCCTATTCTACCACACACCAATGTCTACTCTCTACTACTGCCTTCATTGCTACACTCACTTGATGGTAATAGCATCATTACAAATTGGACATTACAACAAAATATGGGACAAAATTAAAATCTACAAACTCAAAGCTTTAAACAGACTTTACATTCCAAATTACATCCATTCTGATGCTCCATTAACCTCCTGAATTAAAAGGCCTTGCCATCAGTGACGACTGCATAGCAAAACTGGCCTCCAAATTTAACCGCAGATGGGGCATTGTCAATCGATGAAAGTCCTTCCTGAGAAAAATCAAAGCTACTCAATGTCTAAGGCTTCAGTCCATAGCTCAATGGAGTACTGCTCTTCACTATCGGCTGGTGCTCCAGCACCACATCCACCTTCCCTGGATTCAGTGGAAGCTAAACCTCTCAACATCATTGGCATCCCCTGCAATGAGGCCAAAGCACAAGGCCTTTATGCTCTCATATTGCAGGCAGGTCAGTGGTCTCTGTTTTATGCAGTGTATTCTCCAATATGACATCCTCTGTTGTCTCGGTCCTCCGACCCTCCCCAGCAACCACAGGATGCCAGTGTTCTTCCAGTAACCACCTCCTGGTTAGACTTCCAAAATCCAGGCTGACTACACACCTCAACTCTCTTATCCCAAAAAAACAACATCAAATTTACAGTCAAAAGAACCAAAATATGACTTTTGAAAAATCTTTAGAAAAAATTAAAATAAGAAGAGATCAGATGTGACAAAAGTGTGTCGGTGCGTGTCGGCACCAGATAATTATTGGTGGCATTCGGACAACGGATAATGGCGGACATATGCAGGATCTCATGAGCACAGCGACAGCGAACGGGTGACAATACACAAACGTTTGTTTTTGCTCAACAGGTGCAATGGATCATAGGGTCGTCACGGTGCTGACAGTGGTGGGTCAAACCAATGCAAGAGGATACGGAAATGCTCTACCTTAGACAGGAGAAGTTTGACGGTGTCTGTGTGTCCTTCGTAAACTGCAGCAAGGAGGGGGGAGATTCCATGCTTGTCAAGTGCCTGCAAGAGGGCATTTCAAGGGGAGAGAGAGGGGAAGGTGAAGAAGACAGCTTTTGGAGGGGGAAAGAGGAAGAGGGAGGGGATATCAGGATGTGTGCTAATTATAATTAGCACACATCCTGATATCCCCATTCAGGCCACTCTGGTGGAAGCTACATGGTGTACATGACAATCATTAATTGGCCTGACCCCTTCAAAAGGCCCATTTTGACGCAAATAACCTTTTTTAATGAACTGTAGACATACCTATCAAGGCTCATGGAAAAGATAGATTACAGAGGTCAAAAGGTTAAGGCAGAAAGAGGGGAAAGAAACAACAACACAGAAGGACCAGTGTGGGAACAGGGGAACGATGGGGGCAAGGAGACATTGTAAACTTATTCCATTTCTAGTGTCAGAATTCGGCACCCAGTGTGCATCGCACTTTGATCTCAAAATGCCAATGCAGGTCATTCTCATTTCATCCAAATTTGTACAAAGATAATTTTGTCTGTGCTTCATTGCTTCCAACTCAATTCAAAAGTTTGGCATAAATCCAACATTTTTTTTTTTTAACAGCTAAAGACCAATTACAAAAAAAACTAAAGCTGACATAGTTTTCTTTTAAGACTTCCAACCGACGACAAAAAACTTTGCATTTCAAGGTCAAGTGGTAACATTTTAAAACTAGAGAGCTCATAGAGCCTTACCCCACACAAGGTTGACAAACATGGGAGTGGGTGGGTCTGCGAGCAGCAAATTTGATTGGTCGTGATGACGTAAAATGCTGTAAGCTTTTGCCCAAATACTGCTAAACGAAAGGTTTTTCAAAGTGCCAAAAAGGCGATTTGGGTTCAACAGTGTTAAGAAGGTACATAATTCAATTGAAACAAAATAAGTATTTTAAAGTTGTGGAAATAAATATTTAAAAAAAAAAAAAAAAGTAAGTTTACCACCTCAGTTAACACGTTACATTAGTACTTCATGCCTGTTGTTTGTGTCCTTTATGACGTCCCTAATTTTTTTTGGTTTGTTTGATTGCCAGACAAGTACACAGTAAAAAAAATAACTTCACTCCTCTCTGCACATGAGTAATTGGGACAAATTCAGAGCCAAAATATTGCTAAACGACAGACTTGTTTTCCAATTCATGGTCAAAATATAACATTCAATTGAGATAAAGTTGTTCCGCGATCAAAAACTGACATTGGTGGACAGACAAAGTGAACCAATCGCTTAACTCCGCTTTCCGCTTTATGCGCGTGTGCTAATAAAATGGCTTATAATTAAGGTTCAGTGAAACCATTTAAACACTTCTAGACGGTATTTGGTTACAATTTCGACAAATTGATCAGTAAAAACAATGAAGTCGTTGGAGTGAAGACGGATGGAGAAGTCAGCTGCAACAAATAAGAGTCGGTTACCATTTCACTTCGCAGTACCCTAGTAGTGTTCCCAAATAGGGGTGCCAATAGACCTCTACGGGGGTGAGCATTCCACGTGCCAAGCTTGTAGTCACCAAGAAGGTCAACTTAAACGTGCGTGTACTGTATGCGTGTGTAGAGAATCACATTGATGTTTGCTCCTTTGGCCAATAGAAACTTCAGCAGCTCATTGTGACCATAGTCCGCTGCGTAGTGCAAAGGGCACCGCCCCCCAGGCAGCTGAGCATTAAGGTCGACACCCTGAAAGGCAGAAAATGGGAAGAGGTCACAAGGCACGGGGCATTAAACTCTTAAATTAACCTCAATGGGATCAATTGAGAGTAACAAGCATTTCAAACGAAATAAGTTTTTCTTTTTAAAGAGCAAAACCAGCAAAAGGACAAGAGGGGAAGCAAGTCAACAGCACAGACAAGAAATCCATTTCCTCTTTCCTTCCAACTACAGTGCACAAAACATCCACTTTTATTCAAGTTGAGGGCCACTTGAACCTCATGATCTAAACTGTGAAGCTTGGAAAACAAATTGGCTCAAGCTGTTGCACAACGTGATACTTGCTTTTACTTTTTCCTAGCAGTATGACACCGTGAAGGCTCACATCTTGGCCAACATGCCCTTTCAGGATCACGCGCAGGGACACGTGCGTTGTCATGCGCCGCGCTCCCTCAAACGTTCTGCGATCTCAAATTGCCGGTCCACAAGTATGACAATTCCAAATGCTAGGCACAGGCCCAAAGAGGTTTCAAAACGGCAATGACTAAATTCCAAGAGAAAGACTATTACACAAAATTATACCATTAAAAAGGGGTCTTTATCCAGGAGCACTCTCTCCAAATGCACGACACGTTATTCACAACCAGCCAAACATTCCTCGCATTTACACATGAAAAAGGAATTTAGCGATTCTGTGTTTTGCATCACGGCGCAACACGTCGATCAACTCCGCCTGCCTTCGCTGGCGACGTTTTCATCCTCGTCTGTGTCTGTGAACAGGATATCTCAAAGTTGTGGACGGTTTTTGGACGAAACTTGGAGGACATGTTGGGTACATGACAAGGACGATTTGATTCGGTTTTGGTGAAGATCCAGATCTGGATCCAGATACTAGAATATTTAAAGTGATTCTGCACCATTGACAGATGGCGACAAAAACGATATTCAAAATAATGTGGACGGATTATGACTAAACTTGGTGGACGAGTTGGTTCTGTGACAAGCCGTTTAGATTTTGCTTCAGGTCCGAATCCAGATCCGGCCTATCAGTGGGATACGAAACGTAAACTGTTCAGCCTGGTGGAGGTATGCTCTCTACCGAGTGCCGTTCTGGTTCAATGTTATATTCCCGAGGCCATTGGAACGAGGCCTTGTGAAGCACATGTACCCCAATGACTTCAATTGGATAAAAATGATCACCCAAAAGAAAAATAAATAAATCCTAAACAACATCACATCAGGGTATTTGATTAGTATGCTTCAATGCATAGCTTTTTGGACTGACCCAATAAGACCAATTAACATGTACAGACATATCGTTCGACCGATACACTCGGCTTTCATTGGCAGCTTGAAAACATTACCATCAACTGCTGCACGAGGAAGATTGCATTTTTGCTTTCATTACAAAATTATCCTCCATTATTACATCATGGGGAATTGACAAATTAATCTCTCCCAAATGACACACTGGAAAACATAAATTGTTGCACAACAACAATCCCTCATGTGCAACTTCACACAAAGCACCCCGACAGAAACAAAGCAGAGTTCATAGAACACGATACCCCACGGAGCGTTCAATTATATACTTCAATTTTAATAAAATAACGATTTTAAAGAATCGTTTAAAAATCGATGGAGGCTTTATTGATCACCATATAAACAAACGACAATCAGCATCATACATAGACATATCGACAGCATCTTCATCCCGATATTGCACCATCTCACATGCCCCACCCACTTTCCAGGGCTCCGACTACATACACCACCCAATAGAACACACCCAAGTACTGCAAAACTCAAGGTTCTTGGCAGTATTATGAAGGTGATTGGTGTGCTGTAGCGTTCAAGTATATAATAAATTTAAATAAAGGTTCAAAAGTGTATAAATAAATTAATTCTGGGTTTTACCACCATTTTACCCAGTCTATTACACCTCCCTATCCAACGCATTACATTCGATATTCGTGCCTGTTTGTATTCTTTATAGTTTATAACATCCTTAAAAACCAGACGTTTCCTGCTTGGTATGATTTTAAATTCTGTTTGACTGCCAGACAGGCAGACAGTAAAAATATTATCTCACTCCTCTCTACGCATGCGCGATCGGGATAAATTCAAAACCAATGTACTGTTAAACGGTAAACTTGGCTTCCTATTAATGTTAAAAATATAACTTGACATATAAATAAATTGTTCCTCAAACAAACTGATCAGACGGACAGACATGAATTATTGGACGGTGCAGCCTCGTGAGCATGCCAAAGTCTGACCCATTGGCCTAGTGTCAGGTGCGTTTATATCTTTTTTTTATTTATTAGACGTCACACGGCAATAAATGAACACTCGTTTTATTCTGTGAACATTGCACATCACGTGCAGCAAAATTCTCCTCCATGCACCTTGTATTTATTGTCATTTAAAAAAACGCTTCTGCACACCACCATTGAGGCTCGGTTTGCAAGCAACCGTCTACAATTCAAATAGAAGAGACAAAATTACTCGAATGGAAAATGCTTTTCAAGTTTGTTTTATCCTCAAAGATGAACCGCAGTGAACACACAATCGTGTTAAAAGATTGGCCTTTAAAACCCGACTCAAATTGTGCTGATGAAGTGGGACAGACATCTGTCTGTACAAAAAGACATTTTTTACAAACAGACTGTGTTTTACTAGCAACGGTACCCACCCTATGGGCAGGGCTTCAATTGGGAAGCCCAAATGAAAAGGCAAAATATCAGAAATCGAAGGCTTTTTATTTTAAATGATTCATATAAACATCCGTTGAATCATATCACACGCAAATCATCAAAATCTAAACAGTACATGGCGCCCATTTTGAAAAAAAGATTGAATTCTGCAAAACGGAAACGGCCGCTACACTTCTTTCTCAATCGCAAGTTTCTGTGTGAAGAGTGCGCCTCGAATCTGTAACACGGAAGCGGCCGCTACACCCGTTTCTCAGTTGCTTTGCACACGCTGCCGTGTTACTTCGGAGCCGCACGTTTATATAGGAAGAGTTCGTCAGGAGTCGATCTACTCTCTCCTGGTACGTAGAATACAGTATTTGTAGAATTTCAACAAAAGCCACATCACTGTTCATATCGGTAAATATTATTCCATCGTGTTTGGAAAAACTGGAAAATTGGAAAAACAATATAGCCTATTTTACTCCCAGGGGTCCCAGGAATACCCACCCAAAATATCGTTGCAATCGGTTGAGCCGTTTTTGCGGTACCTTCGAAATGGGCGGACGGACATTTGGTGAATTATAGTAAGATATGGTAGATTGTACATGGGGACACATTTTCTTAATTAACATTCTCTCCCTAAATCCTAAAGGTCAAGGTCATGTTAGACCGAAGAAAATATCAAATCATCGGATTGTTTGCCAAGGGGAAGCTTCCCTGGTGCGGGGGAAGCTTACCTTGGCGATCGCTTTGTGATTTCAGATGTCTAGAATTTGGCGTGGGCTGGCAGAATGGCATAGACCTAGAGGTACACACACTCGCCTCTCAGCTCTCTAGTCTGGGTTCAAATCTCATGCAGCAACAACCAGTGATGAATCATGAGGCATTGAGGAATAAAATAAGGTTCTGCATTCAGCCTATTTAGACAATATTAGCAATATTATTATTTAGACTATAGTAGACCTTTCAGAGAATCGTTTTATACTCGTGGACATTTTTTTGCGGGATGGCCATTCATTTATTGGCCATTATTTTGCATGCCGTCCCTCCATATGGAGTTGCACCTGAGATTCCAGCCTAACGCGCAGTATACTCAGATGGGAATGCCAAACAGGCTTACCCAGATAGAAAGGCCAACAACAAATGATTAAATCTCCATTACAAGAACAATTACAAAAGTAACTGCCCGTCACAAGTAATTTGGTGATCTGAGGGTCACAGCTTGATGCAAATAAGGGGGTCTTTCATGGAACAAGACTGAATAAGTTGGAATTTCACACCAATCCATTAACAATATGAAATAAAGGAAAAAAAATAGAATGCACAAAACTGCAAGAAACTCATACACAACATTTAAAAACAAAACAAGTCCTCGTTGAGGACACGGCCCACCAACCGCACCTTAAAAATGGGATGTGTCCATTTTACATTTCAATAACCAAATAAATAAAATAAATAAATATTAGGTATTGGGGATGTAAAGTGCATGCAAATAAATAAATAAATGAAGGTTGTTATATTGGTAACAGTCATGGTAAAGTGTATATAAATAAATAATGGTTCCTGAAATCACACAATACCGTAAAAAAAAAAAAAAAGAATCCTCAAAATCCCAAATTGGCTCCGATCCCAAAATCATTTGAGGTGCCTTATGCCCACACATTATAGCATACATGTGCAGAATATGAAAGAAATGTGTCCAGTTATTGTCGAGTAGAGGTGACAGACAGAATCTAAAATACAAACCCACTGTCAGGTGGACACCCACCCCGTTGGGAGTTAAAACATTTTTAATGCAGAAGGATTAAGGGATGGTGATGCCAAAAAAAAATAATAATTTAAAAAAGGGCAAGGCCCATCCCACCATGTTTTGTTTAAATGCAATTGGCTCGGGTGTGTTAAGCCACATCAGTGATTTACGAGAGTCATAAGTACATGTCGTACCCAGGTTAGTTGTTGGCACATTAGCAATAATTGCTTGCGATTGGCTCGCTGCCATGTGCACTGCGAAAGCCTGAACACACGTAGGACTTTACGAGGTAGCAGCATGTACATTGCTAACGCCTGAGCACAGACCAGATTTTACAAGTGAGCACACACAACTTAAGGTTAAACCACCAACCACAGGAAATCACGCAGCCTGAACAAACCAATCATTTGTAATTGGCTTGCTGCTATGTGTACTTCCACTGCTAAATCCAGACTGCACATTTTACAAACATGTAGCCTGGTCGGTGATCGAATTTTTATTGCACGTCGAATTTTTATATCTAGATTGCCATCAGGAACCACCTTTAGAGACAAATCAGAGACAAATATTATTGGCGTACACTTATTGTTCTTTTCTCTACAGTTCAAGAGTACTTTAAGGATGTGAAAATTCAAACGCACACCTCTCTAGACACCTTCATGTAGTACGAGGTTTCCACAATCAAGCCTGTATGAGAAACCAGACAGATGGATTGCATTCTGTGATGTGTACTATGGATATCTTTTGTTTATACCAAGTGTGGAAATAAAAAGATAAAGGGGCAGATGCTGTAACGGGAGAGAGAGGGAGGGAGAGAGAGGGAGAGAGAGGGAGAGAGAGAGAGAGAGAGAGAGAGAGAGAGAGAGAGAGAGAGAGAGAGAAAGAGAGGACACCAACTGTGCGCCCTGCAGAAAACTGGGGTATTTGGGGGGGTGGGGAGGGGGAAAGCATAGAAAGAGCAGAGACAGAGACCAGACCATAAAGGAGGCGGAAGAACAGAGACCACCGACTTGTCTGCGATGGCACAGTGATAGGCCAATAGACTCAGCTTCTTTGCAGGAGATTCCAATGATCTTGAAGGCCTTGGTTTCCAGCGTCAAGGTGTGCAAGATGAGAGGCAGGTGAGGCAGGTGAGCCAGCCCAGAGAGGAGAACAGTACTCCATCTAGCTGTGGATGAAGGCCTTGTATGTGGATAGGATATCAGGAGTGCCAGCCAAGGTGGCCCAGTCGTCGAGTGGCTTTGGAGGCGAACTTGGGAAATGTGGTTTGCCCAAGAAAGATAATGGTTGATACTGAGACCCAGGAGTTTGAATGACTTTACTTCCTCAAGAGGATTATCAAGAAAGTAGATGGGAGAACTTTCCAGATGGTCCTTTTGGAGACAGAATGAGAGTGAGAGATTTGTCAGGATTGAAAGACATATTCCAAATGTTTGACCAGCTTGTAATTTTGTCAAGGTCTGAGGAGAAGGAAGAGGCTGTAGCCTGCCTGTCTGAAGGATGAGGGATGTCAAGGCAGAGGGTGAAGTCATCAGAAAATTGATAGAGGATTTTCCAGTCAGAAAACTGATGAAAATCAAAAATAGGACTGAGCTACAAATAGAGGAAGACATTAAGCCACATGTGGAGTTGGCCTTTGATGCCATAAACAGTTTGACATTGCCATCTTTTGTATTTTATCTGTTAGTTTCCGTCCTTTGGTCTGTAAAAGTTCAGCCTGGTGTTGGCTTAGTGGTTAGGGTGCCGGCTTGGGATCCTAGGATCCTGAGTTTGAATCCCGGCCGATCGTTGAATTAATACCAGAGGGGTTGACTCAGCTTGTCATCCTTCCGAGCTCAGCAAATTGAGTACCAGCTTGCTTGGATGAATGTGCCGGTATGTGCCCTGGTTTAGAATATAACACCGTATCTCTGCGTGTCGTAAGAGGTGACTAAAGGGTTGTGGTCAGGAAGGGCATAAGGCCATAAAAACATTGCCTCAAAAAGGGAACCGTGATTGTCATGGGGCCCGCAAAGCTAACCCCCGCTCAGCAGGGAAAATGGCCTTAAAAAGGGGTCTGTAAAAGTTAGTGGACATGCTATTGTTACGTTTGTGAGGGGGTAGGCGTAGGCAATGCATTACCTTAGGGCCAGGTAGGATTGTGTAGGGTAGTGTGCTCCGTATGTCGTGTAAGGTCGTATCTTTGTCCCCATGGTGAAGGGTGGGGTTATGTTAATTAGGTAGGGGTTATGTTAATTAGGTAGGGGTTATGTTAATTAGGTAGGGGTTAAGGGTAGATCCCCTGTATGTAAATGTCCTCTGCGATTTGTCCTTTGTTCGTTATAACACACTCCACACCCGCCATGCACTGCACACCTAAAAATAACACTAAATAAAAGTACCGAGAACCAGGACATTCAACTACCGCTGATACTATCGACCTGGTGATCACAAAGGCCGGCAAGTGGCCATGGGGCCACGCCCCAAAGAACGATTCGTCAGGGCGGCCATAGAGCGAGGGGATGGACTCGCTGATTGGTGCACGTGCATACATGATCGGATGATGCAAGAGCCTGGGGAACAAAAGACTTGAGGCTCGACATTTTGTTCTCTTGCGCCAGGGACATTGAAAGCGAACGGTCGCAGATATGACTCTCTTTGCTTGCGTTGGGGCAGTCATCACGAGCAGTCGAAGTTATACCTCTTGCGCTGGGTTCCTATTGAAGGCATAGTTGCATTTTCCTGCTCTTGCGTTGGGACAGGGACATTGGTGTCGTGCAGTCGGACATTTGTGCTTTTTGGTCCAGGCGATCGGTTCGAGCGGCCGCATTTTCCTTTCCCTTGCTCGTTGGTGCTGACGGTGCGGCGGCTGTCCGCGTTGAGACCGTGGTGCTGTGTGGAGCAGACGGCGAGTGGACGAGCGCGGCCTGCTCGCTTTGCGCTCGGTGGCTGGAGGAACGAACTGCGTGCCAAGGCGTGCGTTTTCCCATGCAGGGACGCGGGGGCCTGTGACAATCCCGGACGATCAAGGGAACCAGAGCCAAGTACACAAACACACATTTTTACTTTTGTTATTTTTCCCCTTGTGTTGTTTTACGAGTCCGTCTGGAGGGTCCCTCGATTAGGAATCTTAGTTTTATCGTGCATTTTCTTGTTTGCTGGCATTTATTTTATTAAACCTTTTTTATTGTACATTTTAATTCCGTGTCGGGTCGAGTTGATTACCAGGGTCGAAGACGTCCAGTGGGATTTGTACAGGTAAGAGCTTTGCTACCCTTCGCTGCCCTCATTCCCCGCGCGTATTCACACCGCCATTGGATTGAACGCCTCGGAGTATAAAGCGCGATCGGTTAACCGTTACCTTGGAGGATCTTAATCCCCGGGAACATGACAATATTGTACATACTTTGCCATCATTTATTCCCCCGAGTGTTTATGAAATAATTTATGCAAGGCGTGCACATCGTCCGTTCGCTGACTGGTTTAATCAAAAGACATGTTGAACTTCACAAATATACGGCAATGTATATCCACGAGTCTCATTGAGGATGCAAAATGAGGTGAAACATGAAAAACTTTTTTCTTTAATAGTAAATAGGTGTTGTTCTTGTGTTCATTACATGTACTTTTATAGATTTATGCCTCCGTCCTCAAAGGTGGTCGGAGGCACGTTTTAGGGTTGGCCGTCCATCCGTCCAGGTCAAACCTCGTTTTTCTCAGCAACCACGTCTGATTGAGACAAAACTTTGAGGGTAGGATCGACACCCATGTACAATGTTTTTATGATAATTGTGATGTCATAGGTCATGTGGTATGGCAGCCATCTATGATTAAACTCAAATAATTCAAAAAATTTTTCTCGGAAACCACTTATTGGAAAAAGATTGACACGGCACTGTCAAGTCCTCCCAATGGGGAACAAAAGAATGATGACGACATCGGTGAAGTGGTATACCCGCCATAAATGTTTTAGTCGAATGCCTTGTGCTTAGAATCTGAAATTGCATGCACATGATCAATGACCCATTTTTATTGAAATATAAAATTTATGACATCATAGGTCACATGGTTTGGCAGCCATATTGGATTGAAGGAAAATATAAAATTATAATCTCTGAAGCCATTTATCCTATCGATGTGAAATTTCACAAATGTCATCCAACACCACTGTTGCATGTAGTTTGAAAATGATGACGTCGTAGGTCACGTGGTTTGGCAGCCATCTTGGACAGAAAAGCAAACATTATCCAATCAACAAGAAACTTCACAAACATGTTCCCCTACCCATACATATGCAGAGTGTACATTTTTGATGTCATACGTCACATGGTTTGTCAGCCATATTATCTTGAAAACCGATATTTTTAAAAATCCCTTCTCCAAAAACACTTCACTGATCGATGTGAAACCTGTCTTGTGGTAAACATGAGATACTTCAAAACAGCTGAAGGGATTTAAGCCAAACTTGTTTATTTTTAGGACAGTGAACGAGGGCATCTACCCATTGTCACGGGCGAGGACTTGGCGGTGGCATATTGGCGACACTGTCGCATTGCTCTAGTTTTATATTGCTTCAACAAGTATCACGATATCTATATATATAAAACACAGTGTGTGTGTGTGTGTGTGTGTATAATGTTACCGATAAACTCCTAAACGGAGAGGCTCACGTGCTTGATATTTGGCATAGTCATGGCCATTGAGCCTGGGAAGAACATGGCCTACCTCAAAATATTTGACGAGATCCATATTTTTTATTCATATTTACCTCAGCGCATTTCAGCGAGGAATATTATACACGGAATCTGAGCCGGTGGCAGAGCAGCGCGCTGATTCGCTCAGAGCGATCACGTGATGTTCCATCCCCGCCGCCAGACCATTGAACATAAAACACAGTTTGTGTGTGTGTAATGTTACCGATAAACTCCTAAACGGAGAGGCTCACGTACTTGATATTTGGCCCCCTCTCTCCCCCTCCTGTCCCCACCCCCCACTTCCACCCCCTCCCCTTCCCCCAACTCCCCCCCTTCCCCTCCCCCTCCTCATCCCTCCCCCCTCTTCCTTCCCCCTCCTCCTCCCCTTCCCCCACCTCCCCCCTCCCCTCCCCTCCCCCTCCTCCTCTCCGCTCCCCCTCTTCCTTCCCCCACCTCCCCCCTCCCCCTCCTCATCCCTCCCCCCTCTTCCTTCCCCCTCCTCCTCCCCTTCCCCCACCTCCCCCCTCCCCTCCCCTCCCCCTCCTCCTCCTCCTCTCCGCTCCCCCTCTTCCTTCCCCTCCCCTTCCCCCACCTCCCCCCTCCCCTTCCCCCTCCCCTCCCCCCCCCGTTTCCCCCACCCCCCCTCCCCCCGTTTCCCTCCCCTCCCCCGCCCGGCAATGCCGGGTACTTCTGCTAGTACAATTATATATGCTCCTTCAGTCTCCATCACGCTTTATTCTAAAAGGGTTCTCACTGTCATAGAATAATAAATGTTACCGTTTGAATCACCATATTAAGCTCGATGAACGCTTCTTTAATTGTGAAAGTGTGCTTTTATAAAATGGGAATCTATGATTAAGCGGATACAGTGAACGTAGTTTGCCGAATCAGTAACGGTTGCTCATCAGAATCCCTGACACATGACACATTACAGGAGAGGTTGAGGGACAACACCGGATCCTCTTGCACACGCACATAAACGAGAACGTCATTTGACCATTACGAGGCATGGAGGCAGAGTTTGGAAAATGACTTCGTGAGATATTAACGTGCACCATCACGTGACAAAACACAGTGGACATGCGTTAAAAGCACCCGGTGATGTCGAGGCAATGTCGAGTTCCCCTGTCAAAAATAAAATAAATAAATATGGAACTTTAGATAAAAACTCCACGAGTGCTGTTATAACTTGCAAACCGGTGAACAATGATGGCCACTTCATAAAGCCCGATTTACCTTCGTCCACTTCTTGCAGCTTGTTGTTTTTGCAGCTCCGGATCATCGTGACATAAAGAGTCGACAGACTCTATGACGTCAATAAAATATCGCCGAATGTTCTACCTGAGCTTTGTTTGTCAGAGACTTTCACCACGAGGGAGTTTGAGGTGGGCAAGAGTGACCTTACGGTATGATTATAGAAAACCTCACAAATCACAAAACTCAAACAAAGCTTATAACGAAGAGGTTCAGCAAATAACCATCGGTCAGAAATAAGACAACAAGCATATGACGTGCTCCAGTGACGGGTCAGGAGCGCAACTTTGAGGGGGGAAAAAAAACCCTCCTTGGCTAAAGGTCACAAAGAGGTTTCAAAAACAGGTGGGCCAACAGGTAGGTGCCTTGGCTAAAACAAAACTCCATCTGCAACAAACGTATTGCAATAACAAGACAAATGAACTCAAAACGCCGAGCAAGTTATAATTTTAATTTTTTCCCATTCATGTAACAAACACCAGACTGATCAAGATCCCAAGTTAAAGAAAGGCGACATTTTGAATATTGGTTGACATTACGATTCATAAGAAGGAAACCACCACCACAAAATCACACCATCCTCCTTCCACTTCCTCTCCAAAAAGCACAAAACCTTCCCTTCCCAAAGTCTCCAAAACACACTCCTTCCCACCCGTCCAAAACTCACACTCCTTCCCACCCGTCCAAAACTCACACTCCTTCCCACCCGTCCAAAACTCACACTCCTTCCCACCCGTCCAAAACTCACACTCCTTCCCACCCGTCCAAAACTCACACTCCTTCCCACCCGTCCAAAACTCACACTCCTTCCCACCCGTCCAAAACTCACAGTCACACTCCTTCCCACCCGTCCAAAACTCACACTCCTTCCCACCCGTCCAAAACTCACACTCCTTCCCACCCGTCCAAAACTCACACTCCTTCCCACCCGTCCAAAACTCACACTCCTTCCCACCCGTCCAAAACTCACACTCCTTCCCACCCGTCCAAAACTCACAGTCACACTCCTTCCCACCCGTCCAAAACTCACACTCCTTCCCACCCGTCCAAAACTCATACTCCTTCCCACCCGTCCAAAACTCACACTCCTTCCCACCCGTCCAAAACTCACACTCCTTCCCACCCGTCCAAAACTCACACTCCTTCCCACCCGTCCAAAACTCACACTCCTTCCCACCCGTCCAAAACTCACACTCCTTCCCACCCGTCCAAACTCACACTCCTTCCCACCCGTCCAAAACTCACACTCCTTCCCACCCGTCCAAAACTCACACTCCTTCCCACCCGTCCAAACTCACACTCCTTCCCACCCGTCCAAACTCACACTCCTTCCCACCCGTCCAAAACTCACACTCCTTCCCACCCGTCCAAAACTCACACTCCTTCCCACCCGTCCAAAACTCACACTCCTTCCCACCCGTCCAAAACTCACACTCCTTCCCACCCGTCCAAAACTCACACTCCTTCCCACCCGTCCAAAACTCACACTCCTTCCCACCCGTCCAAAACTCACAGTCACACTCCTTCCCACCCGTCCAAAACTCACACTCCTTCCCACCCGTCCAAAACTCACACTCCTTCCCACCCGTCCAAAACTCACACTCCTTCCCACCCGTCCAAAACTCACACTCCTTCCCACCCGTCCAAAACTCACACTCCTTCCCACCCGTCCAAACTCACACTCCTTCCCACCCGTCCAAACTCACACTCCTTCCCACCCGTCCAAACTCACACTCCTTCCCACCCGTCCAAAACTCACACTCCTTCCCACCCGTCCAAAACTCACACTCCTTCCCACCCGTCCAAAACTCACACTCCTTCCCACCCGTCCAAAACTCACAGTCACACTCCTTCCCACCCGTCCAAAACTCACAGTCACACTCCTTCCCACCCGTCCAAAACTCACACTCCTTCCCACCCGTCCAAAACTCACACTCCTTCCCACCCGTCCAAAACTCACACTCCTTCCCACCCGTCCAAAACTCACACTCCTTCCCACCCGTCCAAAACTCACAGTCACACTCCTTCCCACCCGTCCAAAACTCACACTCCTTCCCACCCGTCCAAAACTCACACTCCTTCCCACCCGTCCAAAACTCACACTCCTTCCCACC
The DNA here is from genome assembly GCF_964187855.1 of Myxine glutinosa. NCBI lineage: Eukaryota > Metazoa > Chordata > Myxini > Myxiniformes > Myxinidae > Myxine > Myxine glutinosa. Next base: position 41,208,631 of record NC_136273.1, on the reverse strand, counting down.
CGTCCAAAACTCACACTCCTTCCCACCCGTCCAAAACTCACACTCCTTCCCACCCGTCCAAAACTCACAGTCACACTCCTTCCCACCCGTCCAAAACTCACACTCCTTCCCACCCCTCCAAAACTCACACTCCTTCCCACCCGTCCAAAACTCACAGTCACACTCCTTCCCACCCGTCCAAAACTCACACTCCTTCCCACCCGTCCAAAACTCACACTCCTTCCCACCCCTCCAAAACTCACACTCCTTCCCACCCCTCCAAAACTCACACTCCTTCCCACCCGTCCAAAACTCACACTCCTTCCCACCCGTCCAAAACTCACACTCCTTCCCACCCGTCCAAACTCACACTCCTTCCCACCCGTCCAAAACTCACACTCCTTCCCACCCGTCCAAAACTCACACTCCTTCCCACCCCTCCAAACTCACACTCCTTCCCACCCCTCCAAACTCACACTCCTTCCCACCCCTCCAAACTCACACTCCTTCCCACCCCTCCAAACTCACACTCCTTCCCACCCGTCCAAACTCACACTCCTTCCCACCCCTCCAAACTCACACTCCTTCCCACCCCTCCAAACTCACACTCCTTCCCACCCCTCCAAACTCACACTCCTTCCCACCCCTCCAAACTCACACTCATTCCCACCCCTCCAAAACTCACACTCCTTCCCACCCGTCCAAAACTCACACTCCTTCCCACCCGTCCAAAACTCACACTCCTTCCCACCCGTCCAAACTCACACTCCTTCCCACCCGTCCAAAACTCACACTCCTTCCCACCCGTCCAAAACTCACACTCCTTCCCACCCGTCCAAAACTCACACTCCTTCCCACCCGTCCAAAACTCACACTCCTTCCCACCCGTCCAAAACTCACACTCCTTCCCACCCGTCCAAAACTCACACTCCTTCCCACCCGTCCAAAACTCACACTCCTTCCCACCCGTCCAAAACTCACACTCCTTCCCACCCGTCCAAACTCACACTCCTTCCCACCCGTCCAAACTCACACTCCTTCCCACCCGTCCAAAACTCACACTCCTTCCCACCCGTCCAAAACTCACACTCCTTCCCACCCGTCCAAAACTCACACTCCTTCCCACCCGTCCAAAACTCACACTCCTTCCCACCCGTCCAAAACTCACAGTCACACTCCTTCCCACCCGTCCAAAACTCACACTCCTTCCCACCCGTCCAAAACTCACACTCCTTCCCACCCGTCCAAAACTCACACTCCTTCCCACCCGTCCAAAACTCACACTCCTTCCCACCCGTCCAAAACTCACACTCCTTCCCACCCGTCCAAAACTCACAGTCACACTCCTTCCCACCCGTCCAAAACTCACACTCCTTCCCACCCGTCCAAAACTCACACTCCTTCCCACCCGTCCAAAACTCACACTCCTTCCCACCCCTCCAAAACTCACACTCCTTCCCACCCGTCCAAAACTCACACTCCTTCCCACCCGTCCAAAACTCACACTCCTTCCCACCCGTCCAAAACTCACACTCCTTCCCACCCGTCCAAACTCACACTCCTTCCCACCCGTCCAAAACTCACACTCCTTCCCACCCGTCCAAAACTCACACTCCTTCCCACCCCTCCAAACTCACACTCCTTCCCACCCCTCCAAACTCACACTCCTTCCCACCCCTCCAAACTCACACTCCTTCCCACCCCTCCAAACTCACACTCCTTCCCACCCGTCCAAACTCACACTCCTTCCCACCCCTCCAAACTCACACTCCTTCCCACCCCTCCAAACTCACACTCCTTCCCACCCCTCCAAACTCACACTCCTTCCCACCCCTCCAAACTCACACTCCTTCCCACCCCTCCAAACTCACACTCATTCCCACCCGTCCAAAACTCACACTCCTTCCCACCCCTCCAAACTCACACTCCTTCCCACCCCTCCAAACTCACACTCCTTCCCACCCCTCCAAACTCACACTCATTCCCACCCCTCCAAACTCACACTCATTCCCACCCGTCCAAACTCACACTCCTTCCCACCCGTCCAAACTCACACTCATTCCCACCCGTCCAAACTCACACTCCTTCCCACCCCTCCAAACTCACACTCCTTCCCACCCGTCCAAAACTCACACTCCTTCCCTCGCCTCCAAACTCACACTCCTTCCCTCCCCTCCAAACTCACACTCCTTCCCACCCCTCCAAACTCACACTCCTTCCCACCCGTCCAAACTCACACTCCTTCCCACCCCTCCAAACTCACACTCCTTCCCACCCCTCCAAAACCACACTCCTTCCCACCCCTCCAAAACTCACACTCCTTCCCACCCCTCCAAACTCACACTCCTTCCCACCCCTCCAAACTCACACTCCTTCCCACCCCTCCAAACTCACACTCCTTCCCACCCCTCCAAAACTCACATTCCTTCCCACCCCTCCAAACCCACACTCCTTCCCACCCCTCCAAAACTCGCCACTCCCCTCCAAAACACACCCCTTCCCACCTCTCCCCTCCAAAGCTCACCCCACACCTCCAAAACTCACACTCCTTCCCACCCCTCCAAACTCACTCCTTCCCAGTTCCCACCCGTCCAAAACTCACACTCCTTCCCACCCCTCCCCCCCAAAACACACCCTTCAAAACTCACACTCCTTCCCACCCGTCCAAAACTCACACTCCTTCCCACCCCTCCCCCCCAAAACACACCCTTCAAAGCTCGCACTCCTTCCCACCCCTCCCCCCCCCAAAACACACACTCCTTCCCACCCCTCCCCCCCCCAAAACACACACTCCTTCCCACCCCTCCCCCCCCCAAAACACACACTCCTTCCCACCCCTCCCCCCCAAAACTCACACTCCTTCCCACCCCTCCAAACTCACACTCCTTCCCACCCCTCCCCCCCAAAACACACCCTTCAAAACTCACACTCCTTCCCACCCGTCCAAAACTCACACTCCTTCCCACCCCTCCCCCCCCAAAACTCACACTCCTTCCCACCCCTCCCCCCCCAAAACTCACACTCCTTCCCACCCCTCCCCCCCAAAACACACCCTTCAAAGCTCGCACTCCTTCCCACCCCTCCCCCCCAAAACACACCCTTCAAAACTCACACTCCTTCCCACCCGTCCAAAACTCACACTCCTTCCCACCCCTCCCCCCCCAAAACTCACACTCCTTCACACCACTCCCCTCCCCTCTCCACCTCTTCCCCTTCAAAACTCACACTCCGCCCCCATCCCAAAGATTAATAATAAACTTCTCCCCCCCTCGTTTAATCTTCCACTCAAACTTCCAACCATACAACCTTCCACCTTAATCAAAGCATCTCTGAACCCACCAAACTCACTTCGGATTCTTCACCTAAACTGCACCACACCTGTACTGTTCAACTCCTGGCCGCTCACCTGTAACGCTTCTTTTACCGCCTCCATGTCACCGTTTTTCAGAGCCCACATCAACTTGTCTCCCATAGCCGTGGATACGAGGTAAACACGCACGACGACAGCAAATCAAAATAAGAAATTTAAACAACACCGATTACTGTTCACCTGGTCTCCTCACGAACGGACCTTTCCCTCCTATTTTAATAACGGAATCCAAAACAACGTTCTTCTGCTTTTGGTTCGCCCTGCTCACGCCCAAAGCAATTCCGGGTTTTGAGCGGCAAACGTCGAGCCTGTGGCTTCTGGTCACGTATGACGTAAGTAACGCGCGCATGAAATCTCATCGAATCGTTCATTCGGCACAATATGTTAGAAATACTTTTGGATATGATGCAATATATAATATGAAGTGCGATGCACCAAACTTGAATGCGCATTTACATTTGTAGCGCAATCTTATAAAACAACGCTAATCTTATACACCGCCTTAATAGTGAAATGAAAATGCCAATGCAATGCAATGAAGGTAACGTCATCAAATGTAATATACGAGTAAATAGTAGCGTGGTGCTGTTCTAATCCTGTTGGTATTTTGAAGGAATCAATTTATTTTTGTGCAGGTTATAAAAAAACAACACTTCCCTAAACACACGAAGGAATGGGATCGGTGATTATTTAATATTACCTTTCACGTGGCTACAAAGGCTTAAGGCACTATAGAGTTGTTTTTTTAATCCAACTTTTTCAGAATAATAAAAAAAGTTTTTGGTGTAAAACACTCCGCAGCACTCACTCATAGACCGCTGAAAGTTTGACGAAGATCCGTTTGGCCATCTCTGAGAGTCAACCCACCTGGTGGTATCTAAGGGCACGACAGGGGCTCAAACTCAAGAACCTGAGATCTCTCTTATTGTGCAGACCAGCAGAGCAGCCACCCCCTTAGTGGGTCGAGTTTGCGCACCACTTCCTGAAAAAAAGGCATAGTCTGTGTTTTGGGAGTATAGATGTGTGCGTGGTGTGAACATAAAAGGTTCTGGAATCTAGAATCTAGATGGTCTACACTCTAAAGGGTACGTTCCGATAGTAGTTAATAATAGGTCCCATTGGTTCATGAGTCTAAGGGCTTGAAGAGGTCTAATCTCTCAAGCATGTAAAAGGGGTCTAAAAAGGTCTAAAGCTTTAAAATCTAAATGATCTAGGGTCAAAGCTGTCTAACATCTCTGAAGGAAGGGTGTAAAGGGTCTAAATGGTGTTGAGGTGTAAAAGTTCTCTAAAGGGAGTCGAGGGATTTAAGGGGTGTAAAGGTCGAAAAGGTTTGTGGGAACTAAAGGGTGAAGGGATCTAAAGTGTCAAAAGGGTCTTAAAGATCAGAGGTATGACGTCTATAGGGGTAATGAGGGTATTAAGTGTTCTTAACGTTCCTGGGGGTATTGGTGTCTTGAGGATCTTAAGGGGTCTTAAAGGGTACTGGGGTCTAAGGGTCTTCAAGGGGTCTTAAGGATCTTGGGAGTCTTAAGGGTCTTGGGGTGTCCTGAGTGTCTCATTAGGGTATTAAGGGTTTTGGAGATCTTAAAGGGTGTGGGGGGGTTTTAAGGGGTCGGTTCTAAACAGCCTTAGGGTATTAAGGGGTATTTGGGGTGTCAATGTGTCTGAAGGTATGGAGGGGGCCTGTAACTCGCATGCGTGGATGCACGCACAGCTCCTTTTATAATCTATATAATAATACCGTAAGGACTCGACTTTGTTATCCCTTTTACGCCGCACCCAGTGACCCGATGCCCACGGCACTCATGGATTTACGATCTACGAACCGCGCTCTTTGTTTATCACGTACAGACATACTCGAAAAATCTGAATTAGCCGACGTTGGGGCCCAAAAGCATCCGATTAACTGCCGATACGACGCCATCTTACGACGCCATCGTATTGGCGTCTGCTGGGCGAAGGCGAAGCGAGCCGTCCGCTGATTGGACAGTCGAGTGGTGTGAACATGGGTGGTGTGAACCAAATGGTCTTTTTATTCCCTTGAACATTTTAAATTAGGATATATAAGGAAACGTCTTTATCGTCATTTTAATAAAGTTAAATGGAGTGACGTTGCGATACTCGGGGTGCGTTGCATAAATCCTCGTAACTCAGAGAGGTGTAGCAGGTGGCGAGACGTAAGGAAGCTTAAAGATAACGAGCTGAAAACAGACGAACGATATGTCAATCTCTTTCTACACCGAACGGAAATAAAAGTATGAGAGCGGGAAGGCATGGCCTGAGCACTTCGAGCAGAGAGGACTGATTGGACTAAACTTAAAGAGAAAAAATTGGAGCTTAACGGAAGAAGAAGATCCCATGAGCGCTCCCCTATGCCATCCATAATGGTACACTCTATCCATACACCACATCCTCCCTTCCGTGGATGTTCCACAGGTTTCGGCTAGTCTATATAATAATAGCATAAGGACTCGACTTTGTTATCCCTTTTACGCCGCACCCAGTGACCCGATGCCCACGGCACTAATGGATTTACGATCTACGAACCGCGCTCTTTGTTTATCACGTACAGCCATACTCGAAAAATCTGAATTAGCCGACGTTGGGGCCCAAAAGCATCCAATTAACTGCCGATACGATGCCATCATATTGGCGTCTGCTGGGTGAAGGCGAAGCAAGCCGTCCGCTGATTGGACAGACGAAGGCGCAAGCAAGCCGTCCACTGATTGGACAGTCGAAGGCGACAGCAAGCCGTCCACTGTGTGGACAATCCTGAGCATGCATTTGTGCCGGTGTCGTCGATCGCGGTGTACGCTAACCTCATCAGGTGGGTTTACCATAATTTCTTCCAACCGCGCTCTTTGTTTATCACGTACATCCATACTCGAAAAATCTGAATTAGTCGACTTTGGGGCCCAAAAGCATCCGATTAACTGCCGATACGACGCCATCGTATTGGCGTCTGCTGGGTGAAGGCGAAGCAAGCCGTCCGCTGATTGGACAGGCGAAGGCGAAAGCAAGCCGTCTCATCTTTCTTCCTAACTCTTACTCGGACAAGCAAATCCCCAATGCCATCCATAATGGTACACTCTATCCATACACCACATCCTCCCTTCCGTGGATGTTCCACGGGTTTCGGCTAGTCATATAATAAAGCTGGAGTGTCTGTCCGTACGTCCCAGAAATACTCCCTCAATTTTATAGCTAGCGCCACCAAACTTTGTGTGGAAGCTTTTGGGGTCCCAGGGGGTGTCTTAAAGTGGGTGGAAGGTTTCATAAATTCAATACACATCATTTTGAGTTTCCACCTGTACGAAACTGCTCCCCATCTGGATGTAAACACATTCACGGGATCGGCATTTGCAGGTTCACCAATGGCCGCATCGTGGAATCAGCTGCAGTGCAAGTTGTTTGCCCAAGTCATTCAAGAAGCAGCTGTGCATGCGTGACGTTCGACTGAAGGTGATGCAGGAATGTGGAATTCATTGGTTCATGGTTTGGCATTCACCATTTCTACATTGTCTGTTTGCTTTTGAATACTCAAAGGTGAAACACGTACCCACGTGTCCTAAAGTGGGTGGGAGTCTTCATTTAAAAAACCAAAAAAACAAAAAACATTTTGTGTTGTTGAGATTCCAGTCTCCCACCTGTGCGTGGAACCAGGCTCATACAGATTTGGCATTTAATATGGAATTTTTTTTTTCTTGACGGGTTTACTTTCTGAACTCAGTATATCAATCTGGTGAGTTTATTTTACCCTGCGGTGATGTCTTTGTTGAAAGAACCATGTCACTGATTGTCTTTCGCAGCAAGAAGTCAATAACAGGATTATATCACAGGTGGCGTGACAAAATGTAAGGACAGGTACATTTGACGATTGACTACACAATCGGGTATATAAGGGTTGTTGCGTTCTGTATTAGTGGAAATCAACTGCTGCACGTCTACAAAAGTTATTGCCGCTTCCTCTGGAGATGGTCCGTCAACTCGACAATGCTGTTTGTCATAGAGTGGTGGCTTTACGAAATTCTGGCATGAAACAGCGTGCTATTGCTCGGCAGTATGGCATCACTCAAGGTCAGGTGTCAAAGATCCTGAAACGAAATGCTCAGAGGGGTGTCCCTACTCCAATACCGAGCCCAGGACGTCCACGCAGAACCACAAGGAGAGATGATCGCCAGCTGCACCTGTTAGTCTGCAATGGCCGTACCAAGTCAGCTAATCGGCTTAGGGCTGAGTGGCAGCAACTGACAAATGTGCCTGTATCCAGAAAGCTAGTCAACCAACGACTGGTTCAAGCAGGCTATCGTGCCAGGCGTCCCCTGAGAAAGCCACGCCTGACCAGACAACACAGCCAGCGCCGATTGCAGTGGGCCAGAGAGCACCGTCAATGGCAGCCAGGACACTGGAATCACGTGACCTTCAGTGACGAGTCTAGATTTCTGGTCTATCATCAAGATGGCCACGTCCGAGTGCGCAGACAAGTGCATGAAGCCCACAACGAAGATTGTATAGTGCCAAGAGTCCAAGCCTGAGGTGGTGGGGTGATCGTTTGGGCTGCTTTTCATGCAGGGGGCAAAACTGACCTGGTTGTTCTGAATGGAAACCTGAACCAGTTCAAGTACAGGGTCATTCTGGAAGAAACATTGCTTACATTTGCTCGTGCAGCCTTTCGAGGAAACTTTGTCTTCCAAGATGACAATGCACGTCCTCATCGTGCTCGCATGATCCAACACTTTCTTGCTGACCGTGGTGTAGAGCATATGTAGTGGCCTGCCATGTCCCCGGATATGAATCCGATAGAGAACTTGTGGGCAGAATTAACGCGTCAAATCGACAACTTGGACCAGCAGCCGACCTCTGTGCGTGAATGGCAGCAGGCTATTGTCACTGCATGGCAAGCGATTCCTGTCCAAACCTTGGCAAATCTCGTGAACAGCATGCCTCGACGTGTACGTGCTCTCCTGAATGCTGGTGGGGGTTACACGAAGTACTGAACTGTAATTTTACTGTCCGTAATCCCAGTCATAATTTAGCTTTTGTTTTTGTTGAAAATTTTTTTGGCCAATGTGCAAAATAGAGATACTTCTGGAAAACGTACAGAAGTTTAACACAGTACTGTCCGTGAATTGAGTTCGATATCAGTTTACATCACTTTCAAGGATCAATTTATTTGCTTCGAAATGTCAAATGTGGTTTTTGTTTCTTTTAAAGGTCACATTAACAAAATCTAGAATAATTTCAACATAATTCCAATGAACTTTTGGTTCTAAGTCATCTTGAAAAGTAAGTTCACCCCCACAAAAACAATATTCCATATTAAATGCCAAGTCTGTATATATATGTATATATATACAGTCACGTGAAAAAGTAAGTACACCCCATGTAAAGTTTTGACTTTTTCAACATATTTCAACATACAGCTATTTGATCTTCATTTCAACAATATTGATCGATAAAGGTGATATAATATAACAAATATCATGAAACATTTACATTTTGTAGTCCATTGTATAATTTAAATAAACATAAATGCAAATTTCGCATGTGGAAAAAGTAAGTACAACCCTACATTTATCACTACTTCAAATACCTAAAATTAGAATCAGGTGCACCAGCTCAGGTGCAAATGATTAGAACATCGTTAGAGAGGATCTTGGAGGAACTTGTCTTATTTAAACCTCAGACATTTAGTTTGGAGACAAGATCTCCAAACAATTTGAAATCAATCATTCGACTGTCCGGAAGATCATCTACAAGTGGAGAAGATTCTAAACAACTGCCAACTTTTTCAGGCCAGGCCGCCCCAACAAGTTCAGCCCGAGAGCAGACCGCAAGATGCTGAAAGAAGTCTCTAAGAACCCCAGAATGTCATCACGGGACCTACAGGTAGCTCTTGCCACTGTTGATGTCAAAGTGCACGAGTCTACCATTAGAAAGAGGCTGCACAAATTTGATCTACATGGGAGGTGTGCCAGGAGGAAACCTTTGCTGTCCAGAAAGAACATCAGGGCAAGACTAAAGTTTGCCAATGAACACCTCGGCAAAGACCAGCACTTCTGGAACAATGTGCTCTGGACAGATGAGTCAAAGGTAAAGCTATTTGACCACAGTACCAGAAGACATGTTTGGCGAAAACCAAAGACAGCAGTTGACCACAAGATCCTGATACCAACTGTAAAGCATGGTGGTGGAAATATTATGGTTTGGGGCAGCTTTGCTGCATCAGGGCCTGGGCAGCTCACCATCATAGAATCCACTAAGAATTCTTCATTGTACCAGAGGGTGCTTGAGGATAATGTGAGGCCATCTGTCGGAAAGTTGAAGCTCAACCGAAGGTGGACCTTGCAACATGACAATGACCCTAAACATACCAGTAAATCCACCAAGGAATGGCTGAAAAGAAAGAAATGGAGGGTTCTGGAATGGCCAAGTCAAAGCGCAGATCTAAATCCCATCGAGATGTTGTGGGGGGATTTGAAATGTGCTGTGCATGCAATTGTGCATGCTGTGCAACAATTTTTTGTTGAATAAATTATTGCAAAGTCAATTTTTCATTGTTTTTTGTTCAATTAGATCACCTTTATCTATAGATACTGTTTAAGTGAAGATCAAATATTGATATATCCACATGTGTTAAAAAGATTAAAAAACATTTCATGGGGTGTATTTACTTTTTCCACATGCGAAATTTGCATTTATGTTTATTTAAATTATACAATGGACTACAAAATGTAAATGTTTCATGATATTTGTTATATTATATCATCTTTATCTTTCAATATTGTTGAAATGAAGATCAAATAGCTGTATGTTGAAATATGTTGAAAAAGTCAAAACTTTACATGGGGTGTACTTTCTTTTTCACGTGACTGTATATATATATATGTATCCCGAACGAATTAAAAATTACAAATTCCTCCCTAACCGGTAGGGGGCACTGCATAAGCAGCACAGCCACACACTCAGCCATGCGATGTCGTGAAAGAAGAAGAAACCTGTGAATTCTGAATGGCTGAAAATGGCTTGAAAATTATTGGAATCGACTCAAATTGAAGAGATGCTTCAGATCCACCCGCAATTAGGTTCTGTGGTGGTCTTTGTCTTGGCCGAAGAGAGACCGTGGTCGATTATGTCTCCAGAACGAACATCTCATGTCTGCAAGCAGAGGGCACCGTGTACACAATTTGATGTAGTGTTTAAAAGCCATTCAAGTTATATGGTGTCAGAAGTGGGATATGGTAAACGGAACCAAACTCAAACATGGAGCAGGAACATGGCATCACATGTCATACATCAAACATGTTGAACAGATAACTTTGGAGAAATTCGTGAGATTACAATACGTGGAATTGCGTATGAATTGGACATCAGTGTTGGAAGTGTAAAACTACTTATTCATTCTTACTCTAAATTCAACAAGGTTAGTACAAAGTTGGTGCCAAAGGAAGGACCTGGTGTCTGATCAAAAGATAACAGCAGCCATCCATGGGAGGTCCTGGAGCACTAGCAGCGGGAGGAAGATCATTTATTGAAGAGTGTGACATGTGACGAGACTTGGCTCCATCATGTCATGCCAAATTCTCAGCAAGCCAACATGAAGTGCAGTCTGTGCAGACATTCTTTGTCACCACCATAAAACTTCAAGATTCAGCCATTAGCTGCTGTAAAGCCCGTCTACAGTATTTTGGGACCATAAAGGCTTAATTCCCATGGAACTTCTTGCATTGTGGGAAAACCATTGGAGAGAACAACAGTCACTTGTTTCAATCGCCACCGAATGCGCATGTGCGGAGCTTATGTTCTCACTATCTGTCTGTGAACACGATATCTCAAAGAGTTGTGGATGGATTTCGCTGAAACTTGGTGGACAGGTTTGATATGTGACACGGACAAATCGATTAGATTTTGGTGAAGATCCAAATTCGAGAATTTTTAAAAGTGATTCTTCACCATTGGGAGATAGATGAATGAATGAATGATCGTTTTAAGGCCATTTTTCCCCGCTGTAGCAGGGGTTAGCCTTGCGGGCCCCATGACAATCATGGTTCCCTGTTTGAGGCAATGTTTTTATGGCCGGATGCCCTTCCTGACGCCAACCCTTGGTCGCCTCTTACGATGCGCAGGGATACGGTGTACCTATTCTAACCGGGGTACACACCGGGATCATTCATCCCAGCAAGCTGGTACTCAATTTGCCGACCTCAGAAGGATGACAGGCTGAGTCAACCCCCCCTGGCGTTAATTCAGCGATCGACCGGGATTCGAACCCAGGATCCTAGGATCCCAAGCCGGCACCCTAACCGCTAAGCCAACACCAGGCTCATTGGGAGATAGATACAAAACGTAAACTGTTCAGCCTGGTGGAGATAGTGACTTCAGAAAGTATTTACACCCCCTAACTTTTTAACATTTTGTTGTGTTACAGCCTGAATTTAAAATGGATTAAAGAGATTTTATTTTTTGTCACTGATTGACACAGAGCACCCCATAATGTGAAAGTGGAATTTTTGTTTTAGAAATTTTTACAAACTGAAAATAAAAAGCTGAAATGTCTTGAATCAATAAGTATTGCAGCTCCTTGGCTGAGATGGGAGAACTTGCCTGAAGGCCAACAGTCAACACTTCACAAATCCAGGCTTTATGGTAGAGTGGCCAGACGGAAGCAACTCCTGAGAAAAAGGCACATGACAGCACGCCTGGGTTTGCAAAACAGGACGTGAAAGACAAAGTATGAGGCAAAATATTCTGTGGTCTGATGAGACGAAAATTGAACTCTTCGGCATGAATTCAAAGTGCTACAACTGGTGGAAGCCGAGGACAGCTCATCACCCATCTAACACCATCCCTACCGTGAAACATGGTGGTGGCAACACCATGCTATGGGGATGCTTTTCAGCGGCTGGAACTGGGAGATTAATTTTTACCACAAAAAAAAAAGAAGTCATTTTAATCAATTTTAAATTCAGGCTGTAACACAACAAAATGTGAAAAAGTCAAAGGGTGAGAATACTTTCTAAAAGCACTGCTCTCTACCGAGTGCCATTCTAGTTCACAATGAAGTGAGACGAGCAATATGCAGATGACGGTCACATATGTCATCTCAAGGTGAGATAATCCTCACTCTCCTATGGCAAATATGATCACTACAAAAAGAAAACTAGAGCAATGTGACTGTGTCGCCAATATGCCTCCGCCTCGTCCCTGCCGTGACAATGAGTAAATGCCCTCGTTCAGTCTTAAAAACAAACAAGTTTGATTTAAATCCCTTCAGATGTTTTCAAGCATCACATTTTAACCAGACAGGACAGGTTTCACATCGATCTGTGAAGCGGTTTCGTAGGTTTTTTTTTTAATCTCTGCTTTCAAACCATGTGACATATGACATCAAAAATGCACACTCTGCATATGTATTGGTAGGGGATCACGTTTGTGGAGTTTCGTGGTGATCGAATAAGGTTAGTTTTTCTATCCAAGATGGCTGCCAAGCCACGTGAGCTGCAACGTCATCAGTTTCAAATTATATGCAACAATGGTGTTAGATGCCATTTGTAAAATTTGGTATTGATAGCGTAAGCGGTTTCAGAGATACAATTATTTAATATTTTCCTTCAATCCAATATGGCTGCCAAACTATGTGACCTAAGACGTCATAAATTTAATATTTCAATACTAATGGGTCATAGATCATTTGAATACAATTTTAGATTTTTAGGAAAAGGCATTCAATGAAAACATTTATGGCTGGTATACCAAATCACCGACGATGTCATCATTATCATGCTTTTGTTCCCCATTGGGACGACTTGACAATGTGCCAAGTTTCAAATTTATCCATTCAGCGGTTTCTGAGAAATATGTTTTTAATTATTTGCCTTTAATCCAAGATGGCTGACATACCACGTGATCTATGACATCACAATCATAAAAACATTCTGCATGGGTGTCGCTCCTACCCTGAAAGTTTGTCTCAATCGTTCATGTAATTGCCAAGAAAAACGAGGTTTAGCCCATACGGACGGACAATCGGAAAACAATGCCTCCGGCCACCTTCAGGGGCGGAGGCATAAAAAATACACATGCAGGAAGTTATTCTAAAGTAAAACCAATCGTGTGTTGTGTGTACTAGGGAGATACCCGTGCTATGCATGGGTGGGAGGCCAGAAGCAAACAGGCAATGCAGATACGGCGTATGCTAAAGCATGAAACCAATGAATTCCACATTCCTGTAGTACCTTCAGTCGCACATCAGACATGGACAGCAAGTTCGTGAATGACTTCCATGAAAAACGTACCCGTTCGCAAACAAACGGGTACGTTCACGCATAGAAACATTTATCGTGGGTCCGTGGCGAATCTGCCTATGGCGATCCGCGAAGTTCACGTTCAGAAAGTAGAAACTATCACGGCATATCGTCATTCACTTGAACTCGATCTCTTTTTTCATTCCAAACAACATATCTCCAATCACAAATTAATCACAAAATAAACTTTTAACAACATTGTTAATGTTTCCTTCATTGTAAAAAGTACCAAATCAACAGTTAAGACGATTTTGAGCCGATAGCTGTTACGGCCTTGGCAAGATCAATGGAGACAGCGATCTGTTAGCGTATACACCGCCCAAATAGCTATGTGGAATTCTCTCATGTAGAGATTCAACCCGTGTCCTTATAAACTATCCATTGATATCCGTGTCCTTATAAACTACCCGTGTCCTATATAAACTGTCCTACGTTTGATCTTTCACCGAGGTCATTATTTACTTTTAATGATGTTTATATAGGCCTACGAATCAAAAAGAAGATAATTGGTTTTGGGTCGTCCTTTCCGCATATCGTGGGATTGTGAGTTGGAGAAACGGCCATGATGGCGGGGAGGGGGATGGAATTCTCTCAAGCTAGGATTCAAACCCGTGCCCTTATAAAAGGTCTTTATCCAAGGTCACCAAGTCCGATCGAGTCCGTGCATCGTCACAATGAGAACAATGAACGTTATGCGAACGCGAATGTTATGTGGGAGTCCAAACCTGAGAATGCTGGAGACTAAAGCTGAAATTGGGAAAACTGAATCGCCTATTTTACTCCTGGAGATCCCAGGATTATCCACCCAAAATATCTTTGCGATCGGTTCAGCAGTTTGTACGGTACCTTCGAACAGACAGACAGACAAACAGACAGACAGACAGATAGACGGACGGACATTTGGTGAATTATAGTAAGATGCGAGCATACCTAGATTGGAATACATGTGTCCATGATCAATTCCAAGCTGGCCTGACGATGGTCAATGGAAGAACGACGGTGTAACCATTGGATACATGTCCTAGGAATGTTGCTGGTCCTTTGGTGCACAAAGAGTGCCTCAGGGACAAACGGTAGAAGTCCAATTGCACAAATCATGTAGCCGGTCAGAGTAGCGAACCAACACGACTTCCTCGCTAAGAAAGGCATAGTGGGATCTCCAATGCCCACCAACGAATACAAGCATACGGGTCACCCATCTGACGGAGGATGCAGTCATCGACGTCCTGTCTGTAAAGCATCAGGATGACGGTGTACAGTCGTGTTGGGGATCTAACCCAAGCCACACACGCTAAGGGTCTCTGGAGCTAGTTAGTGGGCCCCCAATTTCAAAGTCGTATAAGTTCGTTTGTGCGCGGTCACTGGCACAGAACAAAACACGGCAAAACGGGTTTAATGTTCCATTTTAGGACCGAGTTGAAACAAAACTAAGCGCAAGTAACAAATCTTAATTTTTATTTCAAAACAAAACAAAAAAGACACAACAACCAAGAAAAAAAACAATTGGAAATAACACCTGCAAATTCTACTAATGTACACGTTCAGCAGGACATCGTTCCAGTCTCATAAGGGAGGACCGTCTACCCACAAATGGAGGGGATCCTCACATTCGGTGATTTCGAGCCCCTGTGAATTAGCAAAAAAATGGAGGCAGAGTGATATTTTGTTTTGTCCAAAAAGAGTCAGGTCATCTGAGCAAATCGAACCTTCCAACAGCGCAAAAACTTTGCTTCTTGATTCAATCGGCGAACAGCGAAGAAGTTATTTTTTAAAATGCCGTGACCAATGCTCGGCTTCTGCGCAGTTGAAAACACGCACGGGTGCTAAGCAGCAATGAATCGGGATCTCTCGGCAGCCTGGCTCTCCATCTCACGACTCTCCCTCATTGCCTTGTCTAAATAAACATCCAGGGCTGCCAGCAGTTTGGTATGAAGCTAGATTGCGAGTGGATGAAAATGAGAAAAGGGGAGGGAGTGGGAAACAACAGCCATTATAAAAAGGCAGGACAAATCGATATGCGTTACACGTTTATTCCAAATTATCACCTGTCACAGTGATGGGAAAAGTTTAAGTTAACCTCACAATTTAAATTATTTCTGACTTTAAAAGTCGAAGTTGGTGGTAGGGATTCTTCTTCTTCCTGAACATCATCATACTCAACTCAGAAACATGATGAACGGTACACATTCACCAGCAGATATTCAACGAAAAGGTAAAATGATGATTTGACATTTGTGATGGATTCTGATTTGGAGGTAATTGCTTTTCCATTATATGTGGCCTTATTTCAAATATGTTAATGTTTATTTTTCACTTGAGCAACGCCGGGTACTCCAGCTGTAAACGCTCCTATACTTTACTCGGGGTATAACTACAACTTTGTCTGGGGGGGGGGGGGGGGGGGGGGGGGTAACATAGGCCATGTGGCCGCGGCCTCATTTGGGGATGTGGGGGACCGGGAGAGGGGCGGGAATTCTCCATGCAAATGTGCACCGCGTAGCGCCACCTGGTGATGGTGGCAGAGGGTATTACAATTTCCTTTTTTTACCTGGGCAACACTGAGGTTATGAAGCACTCTTGGCACGGGTAAATTTTTCCTCCTTCCCGTCCACCCTTCCGCCAAAACGGAGGGGCCTGTCAAAGCCACCCCCACCCCCCAAAATATGTAGATGTAGTTTATCTTTCCCCTCCCTCTCCCCTCACACTCCTCCTCCCCACTCCCTTCCTCACCCCACCCTCTCCTGCTTACTCTCCTCCCCACCCCCGGCTATGCCACATATATATATATATATATATATATATATATATATATATATATATATATATATATATATATATATATATATATAAATATATTGTTACGGTCCGCGGATTAGATGTTATTTACCGAGCGGAGGCACCGCGGCCGAAGTTTTTCCCCGACTCACCCGATTCACCCAGACGTTGGCCGTATCGCGCCACAGCTATTCAATATGGAAACCTCTAAAGCGACCGAATGTAAAGAGGAAGAAGAAGAAGACGTACAGAGGAATAACAGGTTTTATTAATTATTTTCACAAGCCAAAGCAAAGAGAGCAGTTGGTTATATACAGAAAATGGAAGGAGCAGGCACACAGTGAAATCTTTAGCTTACCTATACAAGCTTAATTAATAAACCCCAGGACAACGTTAAAGACAGACGGACGATCACACTTACACGGGGAAATGCAGGCAGGAATGAATGGCTTGGAGATGGGTGGCTTTTAGAGGCAAGGAAGGTTCAGCGGGTACTGGGCACGGTCGGGCCAGAAGGCACCGCCGTCAAGAAGCCGAGCTTTGGTCCCAAACTGTGCGGGCGAAGTTCCTTTCTCTGTACTGCTGCCTCGTGCGCTCCTTGCGTTGCTCCGGTCCGCTTTTCCTGCAGCGCGGCACGTTTCACGGCGGCTCGGTCACACCTGCTCGTCTCCAGCGCATCTCCTGGACCCATCTCCGTAAAAGCTCATCTCAGATCTCAGCTCATCTCGTATCTGCTTGGGAGCGTCCCGCGGCGGGTTATATAGGCCCCGCCCTTCACCCTTTTCGAACCTTCCCCAAATGTTCTCTCTCCGCCCTCTCAAGCCAAACACCTTGTTCTGGGTTGGATGAGCGGGGCCGACTTACTCCTCCCCTCTATGACGAGGTGGAGACCCGCCTTTCTTCTTCGGCGTTACCTCGTGCGTAATGGAGTCAAATGCAGCAAAGTGGACGGCAGATGAAAATGCAGTAAAGTGCCTAAAGAGGCAATTGCAGCAAAGTGGCGAACCTGGCACTTGGAAGCTGCCATGGGGCGTCAGAGGGCCTACTCTTATTTAATTCGGTGCAATGAAGAGTCAAACTAGTGGGAAACACATCCTTAGCCTACACAGAGAATAAGGGACTAACTATTTAAAAGGATATATCGTGTCCTGTGTGTAGGTTTATGGAATTAACTAAGAGGACGAGCTGCGACCATTCTTTACATTACGAGGGTCAGTTACACACAACAAAACCATACTTTTCACATTCGCTACACTTTCTCAAAATTGTTACACTTCTCAAATCCGTTACACTTCTCAAATCCGTTACACTATATATATATAGTTCGGAAGAGGGTCAGAGAGCGGTATTCAGGTTTGCAAAGCAGATAGTGAAAGAGAGGTGCGATGTGATGGGGGTGAGTTGCTTGAAGGATGAAGTGGGACAAATCGTTGTGGACCCAGATGGAATTAAAGGAAGATGGAAAAGATATATGGAAATGTTGTTGAATACAGAGAATGAATGGGATGGCAACATAGAGAGTAACCCAGTTTTAGGACCGGCAGAGAAGATAACTGACAAGGAAGTTGAGGAAGCGATAAAAGCAATGAAGAGTAGAAAAGCGGGAGGGGCCGACGGGAGTTGTGGGAGATATGTTGAAGGCAGCAGCAAGTTGGGGTGTGAAGAGAATGACAGAGATCTGTAATCTGGTGGTGAAAGAAGGCCGCATTCCAGTGGATTGGGAACTGAGTACCCTCGTCCCTCTATACAAGCGGAAAGGTGGCCCTCTGGAGTGTGGCTCGTACCGAGCGATAAAGTTATTGGAGCATGGAATGAAGGTATTTGAAAGGGTGTTGGAGAGAAGGATAAGGAAAAAGGTGAAGATCGACGAAATGCAGTTTGGATTTATGTCAGGAAGAGGAACGACAGTCGCGCTCTTTTTTGTGAGGCAGTTGCAGGAGAAGTACATGGAGAAGAGGAAGAAGTTGTTTCTTGGGTTTGTTGATCTGGAGAAAGCATTCGATAGGGTTCCAAGCAAAGTAATGACATGGGCATTGAGGAAGTTAGGAGTGGAGGAATGGTTGATCAGAGAGTAGTGATGGCAATGTCAGCTCTTTCACGAGCCTCGATTCAGCATCCAAAAAAAAAAAAAAAAAAAAAAAGATGTACAAAAGAGCGTGCACAGCTTTAAGGACGAAGGACGGGAACAGTGGTGAGTTTGAGGTGAAGGTGGGAGTGCATCAGGGGTCGGTACTCAGTCCACTACTATTTGTAGCTGTGATGGAGGTGCTGGCTCAGAACGTAAAGGAGGGTTTACCGTGGGAGTTGTTGTATGCAGATGATCTGGTGTTGATTGCAGAACGTATGGATGGACTGAAGGAAAAGATGAACAAGTGGAAGGAATGTCTGGAGACAAAAGGTCTGAAGGTGAATATCGAAAAGATGAAGGTGATGGCAAGTGGTAAAGCATGTAGTGAGGTGGAAAGAACTAGGAAGTGGCCATGTGCTCCATTCAATGGAGGAAGGGTGTCGGAGTGAACTCCATTCAATGTACAATGTGCGCTGAGTGGGTTCATCAAAAATGTAGTGGTCTGAGAGGGTCATTAACCAGTGTGGCAGCTACATTCAAATGTAAGGTGTGCACAGAGGGAGCTGCAGATGGAGTAAATGTTGAGTTGGATCTTGGAGACGGCGTGAAGCTGGAAGGTGTGAAAACATTTTGCTACCTCGGGGACATGCTGAATGGAGAAGGTGGATCAGACTCGGCAACGGTTGCTTGAGTGAGATGTGCATGGAAGAAGTTTCGGGAACTGAGTGGTGTGCTGATGAGGAGGGGAGTGTCGTTGAAGCTGAAGGGAAAGGTGTATGCTGCATGTGTGAGAAGAGTTATGATTTATGGGAGTGAGATATGGGTAATGAACGTAGAGCAGCAACGAAGGCTGGAAAGGGTGGAAATGCGAATGGTTCGGTGGATGTGCGGAGTATCGTTGAGAGAGAGGAAGACAAATGATGAATTGCGGAGGATGATGGGAATAGAGCCTGTGATGGATGCTGTGAAGAGGAACAGGTTGAGATGGTTTAGTCATGTGTTGAGGAAGGATGAAAGTGACTGGTTTAGGAGAGTGATGGAAATGAATGTAGAAGAAAGTAGAGGACGGGGAAGACCGAGAAAGACTTGGCTAAAGATGGTGGAAGAAGAAATGCGGGCAAGGGGGTTAACAAGGGGAGATGCAGAAAATAGGGCAAAATGGAGGAGATTGTCATGGGAACCACAAGGCTAACCCCCGCTCTAGCAGGGAAAATGGCCTTAAAATGCATGTTGTTGTTGCTGTGTGTGTGTGTGTGTGTATATATGTATATATGTATATATATATATATATGTATATATATATATATATATATATATATATACATATATAAATATATATATATATATATATATATATATATATATATATATATTGAGAGAGAGGAAATATATATATATATATATATATATATATATATATATATATATATCTATATATATCTATATATATCTATATATATCTATATATATAATATATATCTATATATCTATATATATATCTATATATATATATCTATATATCTATATATCTATATATATATCTATATATATATATCTATATATATATCTATATATATATCTATATATATATCTATATATATATATCTATATATATATCTATATATATATCTATATATATCTATATATATATCTATATATATATCTATATATATATCTATATATATATATATCTATATATATATCTATATATATATCTATATATATATATATCTATATATATATCTATCTATATATATATATCTATATATATATATATATATATATATATATATATATATATATATATATATATATATATATATATATATATATATATATATACACATACACACACATATGTACATATATACATATATACATATAGATAGACTGATAGAGGATGGCATCGGAAATTTCTGATTACCTGTAGAACACCTGCAACACTGTTTGTACATAGGGGCAATACCCCTGGGTGCTCATCTAGTAGAATAAAGCCGTATATTACACCAACTAAAGGTATTTTAAACAGCACTACGGTATTTTAAACCAATCTCAATGGTTGCTCGGAGTCAGGGCAGCATGTAGAATAATACTAGGGCAACATGTCAATAATACTATACTAGGGCAACCCCCCCCCCCACCCTCCCCCGCCCCCCCCCCCCCCCACCCCCCTACCCCTGTGTGAGCTTTGTCTGTCATTTTGAAGGAACTTGGAGGAGCACGTAAACCGTGTTACTAAAAGTATTGGGACAGTGAGGCAAATGTGCAGGGCTATCAAGTCGAGGATATTGTTCAATCTTCTTTAAATTGGGTCCACCTTTGGCAACGAGCACAGCTCAGACCCTGGCACTCATGCTATAAACCATGTTTTTGCAGACATCAGCCATAATATTGCCATTTTCAAGGTTGTTCTGGCGCAATCTGTCAGTCATTGAACTCCCCATTCCGTTTCACAATTCCACGACCCTCCTTTCTTCCATTTACAAAGGGCAATTCACTTGGGAAGACCCGCCGTGATGGAAACACATGAGCCTCTACTACACAACAACCGTTCTACAATGAAAATGGAAGCTTACAATTAAATCAAGCATATTAAAGCAAGCACCTTTAAACAATGCTGATATCAGTGTTAAACTGCGCGTCCTATCTGCCGCCATTAGTTGATAGACGTTAAAGATCCCAAGGTTTCCTTCGTTAAAAGTGGGCGAGCTATCGCCGGCACCATTAACAAATTCTAAATTACTTCCCAGTCAGTTGAGGATCCTGTGTCGGAATGGCGACCCGTCCAGGATGTTAACCTTAGCCAAGAAACGACTTAGGCTCAACCGACGCTCCGTATAGTATAGAGCATGGATGATCATGATGATACCACTTGATGTGTATGCACTTGCCAAGACCTCACAGTATTGGTATGGATAGTTGTGCTCATTTGGTTTCTGAAGAGCAACTTGCATCACAACTTGTGCACAATGTCATAGTAACATCAGTCGCATCGGTCTTCAGTGGAAATCCAATCGGTTGTTAAACAATCTCCAAGCCAAAAACAAATACAGTAATAAAAAAAAATCCTTTCACTTCAATACTCTCCTCGCTTGCTATTGATCGATGAAGAAAACAAGTTTATCATTGAAGAGGGAAGGAAAATAAACAGTACTTGTTTCCAGTGCTCGAGAGGGGGCTGATTGGAGAGGGCGGCAGCGATCTGATCAATGGCGGAGAAGGGTAGACAACGAGGAAAAGCCCCGGTGATCACGCCTCCCTGAATATGGGGGTAGAAATTTAAAACTTCAATGTGCAACACAAAGATAACCGAACACAATCGTCTTATTATTTATATTCCGACATACATTTTAAATCTCCAAGGATCATCGTTCAAATTTCTCCCTCGACTGTAGACTTGTCGGGTAATGTTAACAGCACAGTGACAACTATTCAGATTTCCATCAACAAAGAGGTACCGTCGAAGGATTGGTGACCACTTCCAAGGTCTTGATGGCCAGTGAAGCTGCCGTAGACAAGCGACCATGTGACAGTAGAAGCCGCAGCAGAGAAGCCAGATTATGTTGCTGGGGGAGTGGGAATGGAATCAGAAGCATGAGAAAGTCATGATGGGGAGGGCGCGGGATAGTGTAAAGCAGATTCCTAACCGCTGGTCCGCATAAGGAAAGCTACCAGTCCGGAGTAATGCCAGAAAATAAATAAATTTAAAAAAAATGTTTTTTGCTTTTTTTCATGACCACTCACCCGTTTAAGCGACACTTGACAAATATATATATAATGTAGCAAGTGTATGTATGTATCCGTCTACTCCAGCGGTGGATCCAGGATCTTTTTAATGGGGGGCAGGGGTGGGGCAGGAATGAAGGGAACAAGGTGCATACTCGCCTAGATGCTGTGTGATGCCCTGGAGGCGTGGGGTCCAGAGGCCCGGAAGGCAACTCAAGGGGCCCGGAAGCATTGGGATTTTAGATGCTCTCAAGCGCACTCTGAGCATCGGCTGACCACATTGGCTACATGTTGTGAGGGGCGGGGGGGGGACCTTTGTTTCGATTGTAAAATATATATTATTGGTCTTTTCATTATTAACTTACAGCCTGGTGTTGGCTTAGCGGTTCGGGTGCTGGCTTTGGATCCTAGGATCCTGGGTTCGAATCCCGGTCGATCGCTGAATTAACGCCAAGGGGGTTTACTCAGCCTGTCATCCTTCCGAGGTCGGCTAATTGAGTACCAGTTCACTGGTAATTCCCTGTGTGTCGCAAGAGGCGACCAACAGGGTTTTGCGAAGGTCATCGGCCGTAAAACATTGCTTTAAAAAGGAGACCACGGTGCCCAAAAAAGGCCAACCCCTGCTCTCGCCTCTAAAGGTGGTTCTGTTCATTATTAATTTGAGGTAAATAAAATGAATGAAACCGGTAGCTTTGTCAACTTAAAGTAACATCACTTACTCAACAATCCTTTTGTAATTTAATCCGAATCAAAACATGTTTATTGTAGTAATTAAACGGTAGTATCTGAATTTGTTCAGGAACTCGAGGATGAATTGCTCATGAATATTCATGAGTACTATAACTTACATAGCAATTGGAAACATTTCCCCTTCATATTGTGTATGTTCGTGAATATGTGGCGAGTGGTTCAAGTAACACTTTCCATGTACTGTATATATTTTTTACACACCAGCGAAGAACCAGCTCGAGCCTCCCACCAGGCCCAAGGCTTGATCCGTTCTGAGGCGCCATGACAGCACATGGCGTGGTAGCACAATATATATATATATTTTTTTTCCAGCAGTGAGCAGAACGACGAGTTTTAAAATCATTCCATCAGGCACTTCATGTGTACTCAAAGGTGGGTGAAATCAGAGGCCGCTAAACTAGGAAATTTCCTAAAGTAGGCAATTATAAAATAAAAATTACAGTAAAAAGTTATTTGAGATGTATGACGTGCTGAAATATAGACAGTAAAGACCAGTAATTACGTGGTTCCCAATTGGCGGTCCACGGTCATTTATTGCTTATCTTTGTCCGTCCTTGCTGAGAAAAAGGTTAAGAACCTTCATCTACCGACTCCTCTCTGGCCTTGCCCCCCCCCCAGCTCTCTCTGGGCTCTGTCCCCCAAATATTCCTACAGGTCGCACAAGATCTGCCTGCAACCCTCTTATGGTTAAACTGCCAAAATCAAGACTCTCTGCTCACCTTCACTCCTTCATTCCTCTTTTCTCCTGCCTCTGGAACAAACTCCCTCACTCTCTTCAATCCCACTCCACCCTCCAGATCTTTAAAACAGCTGTTCACCACCATCTCTTATCTTCCCCCATCCAAAACCTTGATCTTTTCTACCCCTGGTAATTTCACCCCAAATCCACTTTTTTGAAATACCAACTTCTTTCCTGAAAGTCCTTGGTGTCCTTGTGTTTTATACTTCTCCCACCCCCCCCCCCCCCTTCCCACGCCTCCTCCCCCCAAGCCCTCTCCCTCCCACACATCTCCCTGCTCTCAAATGTTATGTTTGTGTGCTTCCCCTTCTCTCCCCATCTTGTCTTCCGCTCCCTCTTTTTATATATTTTGTTTGTCTGGTTGATTTGTTTGTGAGTAAATGTTAGCTGTTTCACGAGCCTCGATTCAGCATACAAAAAAAAAAAAAAAAAAAAAAAAAACTGCATATCGGCATAAAAGGTGCCTCGTACCAACCTCGGCTCAGGTCAGAGCGAATAAGATGGACAAAATGTTAAGGACTGACGATGCACCTTGCATTCAAGGAGCAACCACGTCGGAGGTGGCAGTCCATGAGAGAGGACCTTGCCCATCACAGTTCTGTAATATTCTTGCCCTCGCTCTCTCTTCAACAGGTACTGCAGGTAGGTCCATGCCTCGTCTGCCACACTGCATTATAACAAAAAGAAGGAAAATTGAAAAATTAATAAAAGCAGGAAAGTGAATGGGGACGTGGAGCAGGAGGAGTGAGGGGGCCAGATTAAACTCCAGGAGAATGACAATGAAGACCGGGGAAGTAGGTGCATGGAGGGTCACACCTGCTCCCATCCTTGCCACTATTGCTTGGGGGGAGTTCGTTTGCAGCCAGCCAATCCCAGGCCTCGTTTCGTGCCTCATCTCCACCCAGCTGCAAGGTCACGCACCTCACAGCACAAAGACAACCAAAATGAAATTTAAACAAGACTCACACATTACCAATTTTGACAAATTTTGGCAGTGAATTAGCATTGAATTGTAAGCAAGACATTCGTATTCCTTCCCCATCACAAACTATTTACAAACCAGACTTCAGGCCTCTCATTACAGCTCCTCAATTACCACCTATCCGACAGAACTTGTCCCCATCCCCTTCTTCTTTGGCCATCATTCAACTAATCTCACTTGAGAGCAAGCGCTTCAAAGACAGGTGTGCAAGAGAGCTTAAAGGCTTTGCTGAGGGCGAGTGCCATGTCAAAGAGACCCGCTTGTAGCAGCCCCGGCATGAGGTCTGGTGGTCTCACTCTGCCTAGTTAAGAAAAACAAAAGCAAGAACAATCAGGGCTAGATCAATATGACGTCATAATAAAATATAGAAATCGTAAAAACGCAAATTACTTGTTTTTGAGAGAATGCATGTCATATGGAGGCTTTCATTAGCAAACTAGAAACGCACTCGGTGGAGTGCATACCTCCACCAGACTGAACAGGTTATGTTTTGTATCTTAACCGAAATCTGCATGCGGACCTTAACCAAAAAAAACCCAGAGAAGAAGACATGGGTAAAACATAACCTCCGTCCACCTTCGGTGGCAGCAGTCGTAAGCTTGCAATCGCTTGCCAAGCCAGCTGTTCCTTATCAACCGTTTCATTTGAGTGCTTAAGATACTTGGCGAGTGCTCTACAAGCTAATTGAAAATGGAATACACTCCCTGATGTCAAATATCCTCCAGAGGGGGGTTGGGGTGGGATGTCTAGTCATCTACCCAACTCATCCACCAAGTTTTGTTAAGGTCCGTCCACAACTTTTTGAATACATCATGCTATATATCGTTTTTGGCCTTATCTCTCAATGCCGAAGAATTACTTCAAAATTCTCGTTTCCAGATCCTAATATTCCCCAAAATCGAATCAATTTGTCCATGTCGCACACATGACCTGTCCACCAAGTTTTGTCCGATGGTGGCGGAGATAAAGTTTCAAAGAAGAATGGATATTAAAGGTCTGAAAATTTGTGGTAGTGAAAGCAGTTACTTCAGTTACCATGGAGCTGCGAAGAAAGACGACGTGAGAGTGTAAGATGGCAACGAGCAAGCAAGAGCTCCCTCTCAAGCTCCCACAACTCCAGCACTACCAGTTTCTTTTCGACTTTCAGAGCAAGAAGAAAAAGAGAGAGAAAAAAACTGGTGAGAAATTGCATACATTTTAGGGGGGGAAATAAAACAGGAGGCGAGTTGAGTGCAAGGTCATGTATTAACCAGGTGCAGGTAGGATCTCTCCATCATGGCTGCGTTTGGGTGAAGTTCCTCCTCTTTCTCCCTGATGGTCCATCAAAGGAATGAACGCAGAGATTACAAATGTGTGCAATAACAATTTAATACTGTGATCACGAACAACCAGAACAATTAGCCAACTATGTATCCCCGAAATGATGTCAAACTCATACAATGAACATTAGACTGTGATGTAACAATTGTAGATCACCAAGAGCTCGAAGGTAGATATTTAGTGAGTCATTGTGTGCACGTTACCTGTGAGAGAGGCATTACAAGCCAGGCATTGGGTGCCCTAACAATTGAAAGGGCGTTTATGGTAGCCAAGTAAGCATCGACCTGCTTTGCTCGGCCGTCCTCATCCTTCGCCTCCCGGCCCAATCTCCATGCTAGCTCCAACATGGCTGCAGCCGCTGTGGGGGGTTTGGAAGTTGGTGTCGAAAATGCCGACATTTTAGACGAAAAAGGCAAGAAAAATAAAAGGATTACTGATAAGGAAGAATGGACAGAGGCCATTGACCTTTATGAAAGTAGCAATAAATCCACCTTTCCGATAATTCTGCTGTTTGACATGGAAGGCATAAAGCAGCTCGTAGAGATACCCTGTAACGACGTCCACAGAACGTGCTCGACTCTCCAAAATGGACACAACCTCAAGTTTCAGGTCTCCAAAGGGCAGTGTTGTCAAAAGGTCAAAGTGAGAGTTGTCCAGCAGACACGTCACGAGTTTCCGCAAACAACTCTTCTGTCTGCAAGAGAGGGCGACTTTGAGGTGACGTGACAGCTTGATAACTACACATTTTTACTGACACCTTGCCTTTCCTTCAAACTCAAAGAATCCGTAGGAGAGCATTGCGTGCACTTAATATATAAAGGACAGCAAGCCACATGAGTGGCTGAGGGCTCAAAATGCAGAGGTAAAAAATAAAATAAAAATAAATTAAATTAATAGACGTTGTGCGCATACCCCTGTGGGTCTTTCATCTGTCCGAGTAGTTGTTGGGCCTCGTGATATCGAGCAAGCTCCAGGAGTTGCAGGAAGAGGCGAGACTGGAACATCACCTAGGAAAAATTAAATGGATGAGGAAGGGATGAGGTAAAAAGAGAATACGTAAAAGGAATAAAGAACTGAGGAATGCCCTTAAGTTTGTGTTTTGTTTTTTTTAAAATAAAGATTTAAATAATAAAGCAATGTAAATTTAATAATAAAGCCCCCCCCCCCCCCCCCCCAGCGGAAAATCCCCTTAGACCCCGATTTGTTTCAATATCGTGAACAAACTTTGGTATATCATGAAGGTTGTGGTCAAGTTTCATTTAAATTGTGTGTAGTTTCAGAGAAGAAAGCAAATACCTATTTTGGAGGGGTCAAACCTGGACCCACTTTGACCCCCGGTAGACCTCAAATTTTTAATGCCATGACGAAACTTGAGTTGCAAATACCAAATATCATTTTAGCCAAGTTTGGTCACAATCCCTTCTGCAATTTCGGAGAAGAAGTTGCAAGTGTTTACACAATGACAGACGGACAACGCGCCATTTCACAAGCTCCCCGGAACTACGTTCCAGGTGAGCTAAAAATGTAAGAAAGTAAACAAACAAACATACATACATACACATTATAGGTGGATGTGGATAAGATCCACAGGTAAAGGGTAATTTAATGGACAACCCTGGGGGGGACCTGGTAGACTAATTGGCGCTCGCGGTTGATTAGCAACCCGCCGGGACTGAGTTCTCCGCTCGGTGGCCTCAGGCCGCACAACTCACCCCAAAAAACCAATATATATATTCGTGGGGGATACTTTCCTGAAAAATGCCACGAATGTTGGGACAATGTTTCATTGGGATAACAGCAGATCAGTTCCCGGCGGTTCGAGATTCATGAGGGAAAATTTTAAAATTTTACGGACACGAATGCACATCATTATAGTTTCATTAAAAACGCTGTCCGATCGAGATCGACCCGATGATGAAAAACACTTACAAATAATAAAAATTGCTGCAAACCTTTTTTAAAAGATTAGCGCTCACTCCTTTGCCACGAGTGTCATGTTACTTTATCGAAAACGAACTGTTTGTTTTGCTTCGATCTTGCGTGATCTCCAAAGCACGTCTTAATCCCGGAAATAATTGCCGTTTTTAACAGCTCGGAGTTGAAAGGTCCACAGACAGAATTTTTTTTGTTGATCTGATTACATAGATTTAAAATAAACAGAAATGAACATGGTTTTTAATTCTAATAATTTGTTGAGGTGTTACAGTTAAAAAAAGCAAACCCGTCGCCACTAAAAAATCCAGAAAACTGCGATTGTCATAACGTCATCTGCGTGACTTTGTCGAGGGAATGGTCGTCTCAGCACGCAACGGATAATGGCTGCACAACTCACTTCAGACTCATCAGAAAGTGAATTTGAAGATTTTTCTAATCAAGAATCCTCCGATTACGAAAATGGACAAAATCATTATGTAGAAGGTCCTGTAAGACCGAACATGTATGAAGCCGAGGCGGAAATTGGGAATGACATCATGCACGAAATATCTGGTGTTCACAACAATCGGACAACGTCGAAGAAAGACTCGGCAATAACAACTGGTAGGGCAGTAAATCATAGCGCTTGAACATGGTAAATGTGGAGTTTAGCGGTGTTTCATTGTTCATTGCCCAGAGGGTACAGGGTGTGTGTCTCAACAGGTTGGCACTTACCACCTGATAGTACAGGAGCCCGAACCCAGTAGTAGCGTACTGGGAGATTGCTCTATCAGCAGGTGTATAATACCCTATCTGATTTAGTGGCATGTCACGCATGGATGGGTGTCCCTGAAGCGGATTTGAGTGGGTCACCCACGAGGCCACTGGATGACTGGTGTTAGTTACGGCATCAGATTATGTAAGCGTGCTGATGCCTGGGGTTGCTGCGGCATGTACCATGGGTGGGAGGAGGGGAGAGGGGGGCTTTCATACACATGTTCCCTTAATGTCATTTTTAAAAAGTATGGCTGTACAAATTACAAATGAGAGCAAACCTGTCACGCTTAAAGCACCCGACCTGCGTTATAAGATGGGTAATGGAGTTGCGAGTCTGAATGTTAGTACTATGCATGGTAGAGTTGGTGAGATAGCGGAAACTTTGAGCCGCAGAAGAGTGGATGTATGCTGTGTGCAAGAAACTAGGTGGAGAGTGGTGCTGCAAGAATGGTTACAGGTAAAAACTAGAACAGCACTCAGTAGAGAGAAACCTCCGCCTGGTTGGCCATATCACTTAATGGTGAAGAATCGCTTTAAAAATTCTACTAGCTGGATCTTCACCGAAATTGAATAGATTCATCCTTGTCTGTCACTGTCACTGACACACACTGACACACACACACACACACACACACACACACACACACACACACACACACACACACACACTGACACACACACACACACAGTTTCATCCAAATCCATCCATAACTTTTTGAGATATCCTGCTATGTATCGTTTTTGGCCCCATCTCCCAATGGTGAAGAATCAAAAAATTCTAGTAGCCGGATCCGAATCCGGATCTTCACCAAACTCTAATAATTTCGTCCTCGTCACATACGTTACATTTCTGCCAAATTTCGTCCAAATCCGTCCACAAATTTTTGAGATATTTTGTTCACAAACAAACAGACAAACGGACAGACAAACAGACAGACAGGTGTGAAAATATAACCTCCATCCACCTTTGGTGGCGGAGGTAATGATAGGTACAAATTATCTTCAATAGGTTGTTACTCTGATACTGGTGGTGTTGGGATTATGGTGGCGGATAAGTGGGTGGAGAGCGTGTTGGAGGTCAGGAGGGTGAATGCAAGAGTTATAGTTCTAAAGCTGTTGTTTGATAAGCATATATATTAACAATAGTATCAACATACGCTTCACAGATAGGATTGAGTGAGGAGGAGAAGGATGTGTTTTGGGATAGGGATTTTGGGGATCAGCGAGAAAAAAGTCATTGTGATGTGAGGGAAACTGAATGGCCATGTTGGAGAGTTAGCAGAAGGATATGAACGTGTGCATGGTGGATCTGGTTTCGGAGCTAGAAACACTGAAGGTGCAAGAATACTCGAGTTTGGGGAACGCTTTAGATATGGTCGTCTGCAACAAAATGTTTCAGAAGAGGCCGAGCAGACTGATCACTTATGAGTCAGGTGGTATAGAGAGTCAGATAGACTACTTTCTAGATAGGAGATTAGATAGAAAGTTGGTCAAGGATGTGAAAACAATAGGTGGAGAAGAATGTGCTTTACAACCTAGGGCCTAGGCTGTAGAGATAAGCCGGAGTAGGGGAAAGAGGAAATCCTTTGTTCCAAGAAGAGTATGGAAACTACAAGATGAGAATGTAAAGGAACACTTCTGTAGGGAACTTTGGGAAATGAATCTTGGGTGAAACTCTATGGTAGGAGAGGTTGTAGAGAGTTGTTGGGTCTCTTTAAAAGATGCGCTGCTACGTGCTACTGATAAGACATGCGGCTGGACGAAGGGTCCAAGCAGACATGAGATTACATGGTGGTGGAACAATGAGGTGGATAGGGTGATGCAAGAAAACAATAAGACTATTTGGGATTTGGAAAAAGGGAAGGTATAAGGAGGAATATTTAGTGGCTAAACGTAGGACAAGAGGGAAGTTTAGAAGGTTAAAAATTTCGTGCAGGATTCACTTTCAGATGTGATACATAATGCAGAGAGTAGAGGGGAGAGATTTAGGATAGACAAGCAAATGATCGGTCAAAATAAAGATCTTTTAGGAGAGCAATCTGTGAAGGATTATATGGGAAATGTACTGGTTGACGACCATGGGGAGATTATAAATGCTTGGAGGAGCTGCTATGAGTGCCGCCTAAATGAGGAGTTCCCTTGGAATAGGGATATTTTGGAGGGCAGTAGAGCCGGTGCTGGGTCCACCACCTGAGATGAAGAATGAATGGGTGAAGGAAGCCATCGATGAAATGAAGAATGGTGAAGCAGCGGGCAGCTCTGGTGTTGTCGCAGAGATGCTGAACGCATCTGGCGATATTGAAGTAAATTTAATCACAAAATTGGTAAATGCAATTATAAGGGGGACATCTGTCCCAGATGACTGGTTGAAGAGTGTAATAGTGAAGATTTATAAAGGGAAGGGTGATGCCTTAGTCAGGGGTAATTATAGGGGTTTCAAGCTGCTGGACCATGGAATTAAAGTGGTCGAGAGAGTCATGGATAAATTGACAAGTCAGTGTTAATATACATGAAATGCAATTTGGCTTTAGGCCAGGAAGGGGCATGTGAGGCAATTTTTATAAATAGGCAAATACAGGAAAAATATCTGGGGAAGAAGAGACGACTGTACTTTATATATGTGGATTTGAAGAAGGCGTTCGGACAGGATGCCTCGGGAAGAGGTACAATAGTCAATGAGAAAGTTACGTGTGGAGGATTGGTTAGTCAGGGTAGTCATGGTGATGTATGATGGATTAAAAACTGCTGTGAGGGTAAATGGAGTGCAGAGTGAGGACTTTGAAGTGAAAGTTGGTGTTCACCAGGGGTCAGTCTTTAGCCCATCAAGGTTCTTGAGATCATATTACAGGAACTGAGGAGACTTACCTTGGGAGCTCCTGTATGCTGATGACTTAGTGTTGATAGCCGACAGTGTGGAAGAGGTAATGGGTAAATATACAGTACGGAAGGAGGGTATGGAGGACAGAGGATTGAAAGTGAATACAACAAGAACAAAAGCACTGATGGTTGGAGGAAGTTTAGTGAGTCGTTACCCCTATTGACATCAAGGGGGATCTCTATCCATTTAATGGGAAAACTTTATGCAGCTTGTGTTAGAAGCGCGATGGCGTATGGCAGTGAAACCTGGGCGATCAAAAAGGATGACGAACGGAGCTGTGAATGAAATGAAATGAGAATGGTGAGATGGATGTGTAATGTGACACTGAAAGATACGAAACCAAATGTGGAATTAAGAGAGCCAGGCTAGGTATAGACAGAATTCATGAGGTTATGCGTAAGGGTAGGTTGAGGTGGTTCGGACATGTGGAAAGGATGGGGGAGGGCAGCTGTGTGAAGAGGTGTATAAATATTAATGTGAATGGAAAGAGAGCGAGAGGCCATGTGAGGAAAACATGGGATGAGTTGCTGAGAGATGATATTCGAGTTGAAGGACTAAAAAGAGGGTTAGCAACGGATCGTGCAGTCTGGACAGCGGCCATTAGGTGAATCACGGCCTACAAATGCAAGCATGGAAATGGCCGTAAAATGATGACATTTAGTGGTATTTTGATGCAACACTAATCCAATTGTTGTAATAACTAGAATGGCACTCGGTAGGGCGCATATCTCCGCCAGGCTGAACAGTTTACGTTTTGTATCCCACTGATAGCCTGGTGTTGGCTTAGCGGTTAGGGTGCCGGCTTGGGATCCTAGGATCCTGGGTTCGAATCCCGGTCGATCGCTGAATTAACACCAGGGTGGTTGACTCAGCCTGTCATCCTTCCGAGGTCGGTAAATTGAGTACCAGTTCACTGTTAATTCCCTGTGTGTCGCAAGGGGTGATTAACAGGGTTGGCGGCAGTAAGGGCATCCGGCCATAAAACATTGCTTCAAAAAGGGGCCATGGTGCCAAAAAAGGCCAACCCCTGCTCTGCAGGGAAAAATGGCCTCTAAAGGTGGTTCTTGATAGGCCGGATCTGGATTCGAACTTGAACCAAAATCGAATCGGCTTGTTCTTTTCACCCAACTCATCCACCAAGTTTAGTCATAACTCGTCCACAACGTTTTGAGATACCCTCCCCAGGTTTTTGGCCCCATCTCTCAATGGTGAAGAATTACTTTAAAAGATTTTTTTTAAATTTGTGTGTCCGGATGTACACTAGAGACAAGACGTATCGATGCCTATTACCTTATTACCACACCGGATGAGACTATCTTCAGAATGTACATGCATTGCGGGAGTGATGTACAGTATGTTAATTAACACCGAGTGATCATAACTGTACAACCAACCGCCTCGGCAACAGTACTGTAGGTACATGCATAAATATACATACGTTGATGCCGATATCATTAATGTATTGAATACGTGTATCATTAAACACTTGCATCTTTAACTAAAGTGTGCATGAAACAAAGTCATAATCGATTGATAAATTAGCGTTACGTAACAACACCCCCCTCTTACCCCCCACCAATCCCCCTGTAACACTTGGGCATACAACCCCCTCCTCCCTGTAACACTCCGTATAATGCTTGGACACACGCATGGGATCACATCGGCCTTTAATCACTTCAAGTTACTCATCCGACTAGGAATACAGGCTGGTGTCGTACGAATCGTCTTCAAAATGAGTAAGGCAAATTAAGTTTGAAGGAGTTGGGCCACGCCACTTTCCTCTGGTCAGTTTTACCTTGCCGATCCATATTTTCCTCACAGCTGGATCTTTTGGGAAAACATGCATACTCACACCATCTTTGGTTGTACAGTATTGCTACAACCAGCTTTAATACATCTAGCTAGCATTCTGAGTACTTTTCAGAGTTCAGAGCGTATGAAGGCCGCACGTAAACACAAGTCCCGCAACAAAAGTATCCTTAAGATGACGTGGCGGGTCACTTGATAGACGAAATTATCAAATTTGCTGTTTTGGGAGTGGGAGGATGGGGACAATCGAGCACAAAATGACACCAAAAATCATTAATAAATTCCTTCCAAGATATTTATTCAAAAAAGAACAATTAAGTGCTAAGTGAAACAATAACAAACCTTCTTCAAGCAATAACATATTGGGGCTGCCAAACCGTATGACAAATCATGTTGAAATTTTAACACTTATTCCCCTTCAGGACTTCTACATTACTTTAAAGTTTCACATCGATCAATGAAGCGGTTCAAGAGACAGAGTTTTAAAAAGATTTTCGTTGAATTATTTATGGCTGCCAAACCATGTGACTTATCGCTTATTCCGAAAGATAATTTTATCCTCGAAACATGGGGAACATATTTGTGAAGTTTCCACTCGATCTGTTCAACTTTGCGGGAAAATAAACTTTTTAAAGGTTTATTCTTTAAAAAAATCATAGTTCCAAAACCATATGACCTATGACGTCACGACCGGAGCTTGTTTGTTCATCATGGGTATGCGATCATACTTGCAAAGTTTGGGCTCGATCTGTTCAGCCGTTTCGGAGAAAAATGGTTTTTAGTGGTTATCACGGGAAAAATATGGAGGCCGAACCACGTGACCTATGACATCATAATTGTTTTTTTCCTCAACCGATTTTTCCTTAGATCTTGTTCATTTCATATTCATGGGATCAAGGGCTCTACTCGTCGAATTATTACGTCATAACGGTAGCACTTTTGATATCCTAAATTAATATATTTGTTGGTCCCAATGCAGAGTTCTTTACAATGAACCATGACTCAATTTTTTCCACAAGAAAAACAAGAACCCTTCGGGCTTTTGGTATGTGCGCCCTGCTCCAAACCTGCGAGCCGGGCGTTTTATCCATTCAAAGTTTGAAAATAGGTTTAAGCTGTTTCGGCCCCAATGCCTGTCATTCGCTTTACTGGATAAAACTGCGCATCCAGCGAGAGCGAGAGCTATCCCGAGGGAAACTTCAGAGGGAACCAGCTATTTGATTGGTCTTTCTCCCATACGCCCGGGTCATACGATCGATTTGCACGTCAGAACCGCTGCGGGCCTCCACCATGTTTTCCCCTGAGTTCGCTCTGCCCGGGCATAGCTCACCATCTTTTGGGTACCAACAAGTATGCTGTGGCTCCGTCTGCCTCAACCATCTCATGCAGGATGGAGAGCGTAGGACAAGCCGGCAGTGCGCCTCGCCCCTGCCATGGCGGTGAGGATCCCACCCTACGGTGGCACGCGGGCACGAGGGACGCCCTCACTGGCAGGTTTGGCCAAAACCAGCATGAGAAAGGAAGAACTCACCCACCGCCAGACCCATAAAGCACCCCACCCGCGCCACGAGACCTAGCCTCCGAGGGGCGCAGAGACCCGGCCGTGATTGGTGTAAATCATGACAACAAAGCAACGCAGGTACAATCATTATCCTCAGTTAAAACAAGCCCGTTCCTCTATAGTCTATAGCAATGTGTGGTGAAGCGAGGCGAGCATAGCAAGCCGATCCACGCTTGTGTGTGTGTGTGTGTGTGTGTGTGTGTGTGTGTGTGTGTGTGTGTGTGTGCGTGCGTGTGTGTGTGCATAATGTATATATTTATAAAAGACTGATATAAGTACACAGCATGTAAAAAAAAAAAAAAAGCCGAAAATAAAGGTGACATCGAAAGACGATTAAAATAAGAAATCAGGCCTTCAATAATATTTACAGGAAAGATGAGAGTGTGAGTCAGAATACAAATCTAAGAGCAACGACAGAAACAGAGTTGATTTTGTTACCACGTTTCCATCATCAGGAGAGCTTTTTTCCAAGGCGACCTTCGCCACTGAAATGATTAGTTCAGGAAGTGAGCAGGCCTCGAGTTGCTGGATAACCTATAACCAGCAAACAATGCAATATCTCAGGTTTCAAAAAAAGGAATCCTCATTCATCGGTTGAGCAAGAAACTGCTGCAGAGGTCAGAGACTCAAATACAGTCACAATTTTGCAAGATCACATTTCAGGCTGACCTTGCGGTAGTAGTTCATCTCAAGAGTGTCAGGTGGTGATGGTGAAGAGTCAGGTGGGAGAAGCCTGAGCTGCAGGTCCCACTCATTCGCACCAGCCTGTGCAGCCTTCAGGAAGCAGGAAAGTGCCTACAAACAGAGGAGGACAGAACAGATTCAAATACTGCTTGGTGAATATGCTGTAAAGAACCCCATAGCTCATCCAACTCACCTTTTCTGCCTCGCCAGTGAAGAGGTATGCTTGTCCGAGTGCAAGCGTACACACATTTCTGTTCTGAGTACTCCAGCTGAGCAGCTCCAAACAGAATTCCTGAATACAGACATCAAGCTCCCAATTATTACAATTGCCCTCAACTTCCCTCAACATTCCACCCCCACCACCCACTTGACCCATCACAGCTTTTGCATAAATAATTATACAAAAGGACCTATCAGGAGATCAAATATCCTCCATAACCACCAAGCCATGAGGTTCTAACCAGGCCGCTATTTTCTCTGGCTCACCAGTCATGGAATTGCAACTGCAAAAAACGTCCTACTGCAAAAAAAATAATTCGAATTGGTTCGGCATTTATGGCGTTATACAAGGTCACGGCAAAGATGTGTGCAATAGAACAACATTTCAATTGTTCTTCTCCATGTGATTGCACAATCTGTGTTCACTTATTCTAGCTCCTCCTCATATGGACCCTCAACCGACTAATCCCAATCAAACAGAAGAAAATAAATTCGGTAGCGGATGACCGAGATGAAACGTTGCCAATTGTTTTGGAGAATATTTATGGGTCGGCCTACTTGGAATTCCCATCTAAAGCGTTAGCTCGTGGTGTTGCGATCCCAGGATCCCATACACCATGTTAGTCAAGTCCACTGTCTATTACAGTCTTTGTAATTCATAGAAAACGAGAATGGCACTTGGTAAAGTGCATACCTCCGCCATGCTGAACAGTTTATGTATCCCACTGATCAGGCCCGATCTGGATTCAGACCTGAACCAAATTCTAATCGGCTTGCTCTTGAACCATAGTCGGTGTTCTCTGACTATTATGCAAATCTCATTCCAACAAGTTGTTGAACACCCCATTTATATTATGTGTAACATCATACTTTGAAGTGATGATCAGAATCAATTCAAAATTAGTCCTCACACAGGAAAGGCACTTTGCAATTAACATTGTTGATAAATGGGGCAAGTCCCATTAATCGCATTGGGTATGCTGATCTCCTCCGGAACACGTGTTAGTTATTGCATTCGGTCTACATTTGCATTTAAACAGAGACACACATTTGAGCGCTTTCCGAGTTGTGTGGTTTTATAAGATAGATCAGGACATGCCTGGAGTTGGGGCAGCTGGTGCTGTCGGAGCATAAACTCCCCAAGGCTGAAGGATGGGTTCTCGGGCCAGCTGTGGGGAGTCAGTTAAAGGATGCCAAGAGGTACAGGTATAAGCAATGGCCAATCTCACCAACATTCTCATTCCTTCACAACCCCATCCATCTGCCCTTGCCCTGGCACCTTACTATCAACACTTCTGCATCACTGTCTTCCTGAAAATTAACAAACCTCGCATCAACTTTGTGTTTTTCAATTACAAACTTCCAATATTGCTCAACCTCCCCTCCCCCCTCCCCCTCCCCACCAAATCTATTGGCATTCTTTTTGCAGGATACAGTAGGTACATGAGGCTCTGGCACATCTGTGCGAGGATCTGGGGCCAGTTTGTGCTTCCAGCGGCTTCGCTCGCCTGGAGCAGGGACGTCGGCCCCAATGCCAAGAGAAGCCCCTCGGCCACTGACACTGGAGCTGCTCCCAGGGAGTTTCAATCAAAAACATAAAATTAATAAATCGACCAAACATCGGGTGACTGCCAGTTTAAATCATCTGACTTTTTCAAAGCAGAGTGTTAAAAGTTTCAAAATCGATTGGTATCTAAATGGGATGCATGCTCGAAAATGGAATGTTGACTGCCAATGTTACCTGCAAGATGAGTGGCGAGTGGTCGAGAGTCGAGCACAGAAAGATGTCGCATGGTGACTTCTCTGGAGCAGGAGAAGGCCAATTATGAGTTTAAAAGAAATCAGATTCATAAGTAAATGGGAAAAAATTATAAGAGAAGGTGGGATGGATGAAGGTTTAAAAAGGAAAGAGGGCCGGGGTGGGGGATAGGATGGAGAACATTAGAGGAGGCAATCTTGGAGAGGAGACAGATGGTTGGGGTGGGATGGAGGGGCAAGAAAGTGTGAGAGAGAAAGGCCAGTACTTGGGAGGGTGTGCGCAAGAAGGAATCGGAGTTGGAGAGGGGTGGGGGAGGGGAAGTGGGAGAGGGTGGGAGGCAGTGGTGAGGAATTAGAGTAGGAGTGGATGGGTGATGCCGAGTCTGAGAGAAGGGACGGGTGAGGAATCACTGGGAAAAAAATTAATTGGGATGTATAACAAGCTGTTCAGAACATTTCAAAAAAAAGATTAACATATGGCAATATGGACCAATCAAAGAGTAGCACAAGGGGCAAATTAACATACATTGAAGCAAAGCTCATGGTGGGAAGAGTGACAAGTGAGCGAGCGGTTTGGTAGAGTAACCGGTAAGCTTGGCAGAGATGGAGAGTAGATTTGATCAGGGCAAGGAGGAGCCTGTGGTGACGGTCCTGTGGAGATATAGGAGTGTAAAAACTGGTGAAAAGGAGACGGTTAGAGGGGTGGGGGAAGGGGGAATGGAGAATTAAAAAAAAAAAATCAGAAAACAACAAAAACAAAAAGCTGAGCAGATGGGAAAGAAAGGGAGGCACGCGAGTAATGGAGGTGCAGATGGGAGGAAATGTGAAGACAGCTGGAAACCTGATGGATTACCGTGTTGAGTGCTGCATTTAGGATCGCGAGCAGAGAGAACGAGATGTGCAGACGGAGACGGGCAGCTCTGACGGTCACGGCGGCGATGGCAGAGGTGGGCAAATTCCCAGCATACAAAGTGCACACTGAGGAATGTGGATTAAACAACCGTGCCAATCCCAGCAGTTATGATTGAATGCAGAAAAACAAACAGTTAAACGAGTATAAAGTGATTATTCACATTTCTAATACATTTAGTCAAAAAGAGAAAGTAAATTCACACGATGCTTCGATCCAGGGGGGAAAAATATAAATATCAAAACCAACATGTGACTCATACATACAGGAAGTAGAATGACACTCAGTAGAGTGCATACCTCCGCCAGGCCGAACACTTTATGTTCCGAATCCACCGATAGGCCGGATCTGGATCCGGACCTGAACCAAAGTTTCATCGGCTCGTTATTGCCACCTACGTAACTCATCCACCAAGTTTTGTCATAATCCGGCCTTAACATCTTGAGCTATCATGCTTACAGACGAACAGACAGCGGTGAAAACAACCTCCGTAACCAATAACCAGGAAGTAGAATTTCATGCGAATGCATCGAGGGATACTCTTCCACCCACATTAGGTGCCAATCTGCTGTTACGTTTCATCTCAACCTTTGACCCATTGAACCCAAAATTGAATCAGTTAATGTTTTTATTACAGTCTATGGGACTGTCAAGTTTGATTGAAATTCATTGAGTGCTTCAAGGTTATTGTGGTGACCAAAAAAACCCCAATAAGGGCCGCATGGACGGACTGACAACCCAAAAACACAATACCTCCGGTTATGGAGGCAAAAAAAACAAAAAAAAAACAATGCATTTTAACTCGAAAACGTGATAGTTTCTATTAAGTTTGTTGTAATTCTCAAACTTGCTAATGCAGGCACAGATCCACCATTTGGGTGTTTGGGGCCTATATAACATTAACATGCACCACTGTTTTATATAACAATTAGCTTCTCCACTTTTAGAGTAAAACTGCTCAATTAGCCACCTTCACCCCACCTCCCACAATCCCCCACCCCTCCTACTTCCTCTACAAAAGCCAATAATGCACAAAGCCAACTATCACAAGGCCACGAATAACAGCTCGAGGGAGTGTCCTCATTTCCCCTGTGTCGATAACATTCAAACATTTTAATCGCATTGTCGTCCATTCAACATGGAATCGGAATGGGGATAAATTATTCACAATAAGTTTGTGAGGTAAATTTTAAAAACTTTGTAAAGTGATTACCAACAACCTTGAGAAAGTTTTGTAAACGCACCGGAAACAATTTGCTTTCTCATCGCAAGGAAAGATTGAATCGAGGGAACGGAGGTAAAGGCAGAGCTTTAACAGGGCATTACAGGCAGGCTTTAATTTGCTGCTCGACTTGGTTCGCTTACCGTCTCTTCCAGCATTTGATCCATCAGGGCTCGAGGGGTGAAGAGCTTCGAGCAAAGGTCTGACTACGGTGGGTAGTTCAGGGATGACGCTCAACTGCTGCACCATGTCTGGACTGGAGTTCAAGGGGTGGGGGGAGTTTTCCATGAGGTAAACTTCCAACAGGTATATACGATTACCTTCTGGATTACAAGGGTTGTAGAGATTAGCTAAACATATTTGGGTCATTACATTTTTTCCATTTATCTGTTTACATTGTCCTGAAAAACCACCAACCACCATCGCACCATTTATCCCGAATCAGCAATGCGACTTCACGTGCAACCTCCTCCAGCTCCAAAGGACTGCAAATCTCAATGTCCCTCTCCATCCACTCGCCGTGAGACTCTCCACCATTGCCGTCTTCTCTCCACAACTGCTCGGAGATTTCCCGTGCCTTGGCCAGCAGGAATACTGCAGGTGAGGAAGAAGATGGCAAAGAAAGAAAGGACCGACTTCAACTCTATCTCAAACTGTACGCAAGACAGTTGGCAAAGGCGGTAGTGAAAGGCAATACAGCAACTCCAACTTACCTGTGTCAACCGAAAATTGCATTGTGTTTGATAAGGAACCAGCGGGGGACAGAGCAAGTCGGTCAATAGGGTGGGCAGGAACGAGGAAAGACAAACCACCCTGAAAACAGAGAAAAAAAAAAAAAAACTTAAGCTTTCAAATAAAAAGGAGATAAAACGCAGTGGAATAGAGACAAAAAAGATCGAGGAAGAACTCACTGCAGACAGCAATAAGGACAGGCCTGATTGCGGGCACACAATGAGTGAAAGTGGTTTTGCGGCAGAATGCTGATACTGAGCCGCATACGCAAGGAACCTGGCCCAGCTGTTAGCGGTGTCAACGCCTTTCTGAAAAATAAATAAATAGATAAACAGTATCAAATAAAACAGCCTGGTGTTGGCTTAGCGGTTAGGGTGCCGGCTTGGGATCCTAGGATCCTGGGTTCGAATCCCGGTCGATCGCTGAGGGGGGTTGACTCAGCCCGTCATCCTTCCGAGGTCGGCAAATTGAGTACCAGCTTGCTGGGATGAATGATCCCGGTGTGTACCCTGATTTAGAATAGGTACACCGTATCCCTGCGTGTCATAAGAGCGCAACCAAAGGTTGGCGTCAGGAAGGGCATCCGGTCATAAAAAAAACATTGCCTCAAACAGGGAACCATGATTGTCATGGGGCCCGCAAGGCTAACCCCCGCTCTTGCGGGGGAAAATGGCCTTAAAACGATCATTCATATTCATTCATTCAAATAAAACAAAAGGTGGTGGAAGAAGAAATGCGGGTAAGGGGGTTAACAAGGGGAGACGCAGAAATAGGGCAAAATGGAGAAGATTGTCAGGGGACCGCAAGGCTAACCCCCGCTCTAGCAGGGAAAATGGCCTTAAAATGCATGTTGTTGTTGTTGTTGTTCGTTGCATCAAATAAAACAAAATTAACAGCATGTTTCCACATGAACTTTATAACTGCTTCTCGAAAGCATTTTCAATAGACACATGAACCGTTATTATGTAGCATTATGTCGTTGTAGTAGTAGTCCACAGCAATCCTTGACCATGTTGTGGAACGTTGCCGAGGCCCTCGTGTGAATGAGATGAAATCAGTGCCACACTGTTTATGATGGAGGTTAGAAAGATATGATGGAGGTTAGACTGGAGGCCGAGTTTGAGCTGAGAAAAACATTCAAAAAAATAGAACCCAAGCTAGTATTTATTTGCGGAAAACAGTTTTCTGGGAATTACTGGAAAATCGATTCAGGACTCCTGCCTTTTCACGTTTTTTTCAGTTCGGGCTTGGTAAATTGGGGCTCGAACCATCTCCAGTAGCAAGTGTAGATGTGCTCGCACTTCCTTTCCCAACACTAGGAAAAGACTCATCAACTTGTATTTTACGGCCTTCAAAGCCATCCCACTACCAAGATGACTAAATAAGAAATGTGTGCAATGGCAAAAGCTTCATACAAAGTTGCATGATGATTGGATGAAAAATGGGACCGGCATTCTAAAAAACAAAACTGTTCTCTGCAGGCATGGGTTGCAGGAATAAATGGCCTCGACCCCACTTGTTCAGCTTTGGCCAAACTCGTCGGGCAGCCCATACAGAGGGAGACTTGGTTTTGCAATTTGCGTGTGTACGTGTGTCTATCCAGGCAATAACGTTTTTACCATTTGAGCTTTTGTCTTCAGATTTTCGACATACCTTTGTGATGAGAATATGGAGAAAATAACTAACTAACTAACACTAACACACACACACACACACACACACACACACACACACACACACACACACACACACACACACACACCTTAGGAGACATATGGAAAGTGAACGCAAGCTGAGCCATAAATTATGTTCTTTGTTGATGTTCTTTGTTTATAAATCCTGACATTTCAGAGGAATAATATCTTCCTTCCTCAGAGTGGTGATGGCACCATGAAATGCGCAGCTGTAATTGAAGCAGCTGTACTTTATTATGTCTGACGGAAATGGCTACGCACTCCGATTCGGCAGCGGGTGGGGAGAGGGGGGGGGGTGAGGGTGAGGGAGTCCAATGTGTATGAGATTCGGGATCGATCTAACAAAGAGAGTGGGATTGATGGGCGGGTCTGCTTCTGGTTCAGGTGTCTGAGCTATTGATTCTGTTTCCTGCACCTCGTGCCTTCCAGGGTCACAGGCGTCGGGCCCAGCCCCCACTCCCATAGGTGGGGGGATGTGGGTGAATACATAATCCTCAATACGACGCATGAAGATCAATACGACGGTTAATCTACCGTGTGCCTGACAGCCATGCTTCTAGGATTTCCCGACATGCACGGCCAGGTGCCGAGACTTTGACGACCGTGTTTCCCCAGGCAAAATTGTGTTGTTATTTGCAAACAACGTGTCGTTATCAGTGACGGCTCGTCTCCATGTGCTACTGCTTGCTGGTGTTGCGTCAACCGTGTCGCGAGTCGCTGGGTCGCCTGGCACACATAATTAGGATCACAGTCACGACAGAGGGATTTCATAGACCACATTCATTTGTCGAGTCTAGTCTTTAGGCCTGCATAGCTGTGCACAGAGTGTGGACCGTGGTTTATGAGCGACCCGGATCCCAAATGGTTTCAACAGACGGTTGTATATATTGCTCTGTTCCACAAGGCTCAGTCTTGGGACCAACTTTGCTTCTTGTTTATATGAATTATTTGCCAAATGCCACCGACTACTTTAATTTTAGATTCTTTGCAGACGATTCCAATTTATTTCATACTTTCCCAAAGGGCCAAGCCACAGTAGATATGAGAGAAGTAAATACACATGTGGAAATGGTCACAAGTTGGTGTAATGTAAATAAACTCACAATTAATTTATCCAAGACAAATTACATGCTTATTGGAGGGCGACGGAAAACTATCACAGTACATGGAAGCC
This sequence comes from Myxine glutinosa, assembly GCF_964187855.1. Lineage (NCBI taxonomy): Eukaryota > Metazoa > Chordata > Myxini > Myxiniformes > Myxinidae > Myxine > Myxine glutinosa. Next base: position 41,165,286 of record NC_136273.1, on the reverse strand, counting down.
TCACGATTGCAGAAACCACAATAAGTGAGGTTGATCATACATCATTTGTTGGGTTGATTATAGAAAAGCACTCCACTTGAAAAAATCAGATTGAAAAGGTTAATAAATTGATCCGGCAAAAAGTTTGCATTTTATATGAATTGTGAAACTTTCTCCCAAGACGCATTTTGATTTTAATTTATAAGGCATTTATTTATACAGCCACATATTACATTTGGAATAGAAGTGTGGGGTAGCACCTATGAACCTAATTTGAAGTTTATAATATTAACTTAGAAGATGGCTTTGTGTACTATTACCATTACTAAAATTATGTCACAGCCAAAGCCTTTGTTTAAATAAATGAATGTTTTTCCAATTGCATAGACTGTCTGTTTGTAGCCTTATGTATGATTTGATAAATAAATAACACCACACTCAATTGGTCAATTTTGTTCTTTAATACAACATAAATATCATACCAGACAAAAGGAAAGTGAAAAACGGGACGTACCAAAATGTCGCACATCTCTTGGGGAAATTGTCGATATCATACACGGGTAGTCAATTTTGAAATTAATTACCGTTGGATACGAGAAAGAAAACCTCGTGACACTGCTTCCGTAAAACTCTTACAGAGTATTTAATGCGAGATTAACTGCATGTTAATAAATCAAACCAATTAAAATGTTTAAATGTAAGGTACCAGACCCGATTAGCATCTTATGTTATTTTCTGGTTCCTATTATCCAATCATTTTTTACTGTGTTGTTGATTTTGATGTGGATAATAATAAAGTTCAAGTTTCAAGTCTCTCTCCCTTCATAAGGACGATACGAGTAGGGGTTTAAAGGTCAATCTTTTCACATGACTGTGTTCACTATGGTCAAAAGACTCCGAGGACCCAAAGGACCCATAATATCTCGATGACCCAAAAGTCCCCGAGGACCCAAAAGTCTGAGGACACAAAAGACACAGAAGACCGCAAGGACTCCAAAGACCCGAAAGACCTAGATGACCAAGAACACTCAAAACACCTCAAGGACCCAAAAGTCCCCAAGTAACCAAAAGACCCCGAGGACCCCAAAGACACAAAAGAAGAGCAATTGCATCTCTTCTATTGGAATTGCAGACGGTGACTTGCAAAGTGAGCTTCAAGGGCATTGTACAGAAAAGCCACCTTTAGAGGCCATTTTTTCCCCGCAAGCGGGGGTTGGCCTTTTTCGGGGACCATGGTTGTTGTTGTTTTTCGGTCCCCTTTTTGAAGCAATGTTTTGCGGCCGGATGCCCTTCCTGCCGCCAACCCTTTTTGTCGCCTTTTACGACAAACAGGGAATTACCAGTGAACTGGTACTCAATTAGCCGACCTCGGAAGGATGACAGGCTGAGTCAACCCCCCTGGCGTTAATTCAGCGATCGACCGGGATTCGAACCCAGGATCCTAGGACCCTAGCCGCTAGCCCAACACCAGGGAGCAAACATTGTACAGAAATGTTTTAAAATAAATAAATAAATAAACAAGTACACATACATTCAAAGTACACCGCCCCATGCCAAATAATTAAATATGCTGCAGCGCGGTATTGCCGGGGCGCCTTCGGCGCCCGGCAATACCGCAGCGCAGCTCATTGAGGCTGCATTGGGAGGGAGAGGTGTACACTAATTGATTGATTAATTGTATAATTAAAATCAATAAAAGATTATCACAAAATATTTTCATAATCAATTGGCTAATCGCATAACTAAACCACGAGTGCTTCATCCGAAGATGTATCTTTTAGAAATGTAATTAAATAAGTCATTTATAAAAAATTAAATAATTAATTGATTACTCAATAAATAATTAATCGATTAATCAATAAATAATTAATAGATGAAATGATTAATCAATAAATCAAAAATATCCTTGATAGCCACATCACTTGGTCACTCATGTCCAAATATTAGCTTCCCAGCTCAAAAGGTGCCTGAGATATTGGCCAAATGAGAAAGAAAATAAATAAATGATTAATAATGAAAAAATAATAATAATAATCATAAAAAAATTAAATTATTGATCAATTTGGTCAGAGAACACATAAACTACCACTATTTCATCAGAATCTGTAACTTAAAAAAAAAAAAAATTTTTTTTGGCATTAATCGAATAATTAAATAATTAATCGATTAATTGATTAATTAATAAATCAAAAATATCCTTTGCAGCCAAATCACCTGGTCATTGGCATGTCCAAATATCAGCTTCCTAACTCAAAAGGTGCCTGAGTTAATGGTCAGAAGAGAAAGGAAATTTGATTAATTAAATAAGTACTTAATTAATCGCTAATAATTAAATAACTCCTCAATTTATTGATTAATCCAAAAAAAAAAATACCGTTTTTGACAAAGGACTTGCTCACTATTGTGCCGAAATTTCAGCTTCCTAGCTCAAAGGATGGCTGAGATATCGCCCGGACAACCAAGAAAGCAAGAAAGCAAGAAAGAAAGCAAGAAACCAGAGTGAAAACTGAGTACTCTCTTTCAGCGTGCGTCACTGCCGAGCCCCCTTCGGTGCCCGGCAATGACGATTTGCAATGCCTGGAGATGGCATAAGAAAGGAGCGGTGTACAATACAAGGTGCAGGGAGGTGAAACTCTCTGCACATGATGTGCAACACACGCATAGTAAAATGAGTGTTCATTGACATCCTTGGATGTGTAACAAATAAAGAAGATATAAGCACACCTGATGCTAGGCCGAGACTTCAGACTTTGGCACGCTCACGAGACTGGACGGTCGAAACGAAAAGTCCCAGAAGATAGAGACAATAGGGCCACATTTGTACATGTATTTTAAAATAACGCTTTTCTTGCTATGAAACATCATATCTTCCATTCTCCTTGAACATTTCAAATGAAATAACTCCAACCCGTCATTTATGATGGGCTTCTATACTAGTTAATAATAATACAGTTGGTAAACATATTATTTTATAAATACTGTGATACAGATAGTAAACAACAGCTCAAGGAATTCAAGGGATGGCTGGTAGTCAGCGCTCGCAGCGTCGCCACTGATACGGATGCCGAGAAAGTTACTATGGCGCTTAACAACATGTCGAACCAAGCTTAACGGGCTCTCCATCTTCTCCGACAAACATCTTCTTGACAAAGACATCTTTGTTTTTGTTAACAAAGTGGTAGGCAGAAGCTGTTATCTTGTCTGCATTGTTGGAAGTTGTTCTAATGATCAATGTAGCCAAGTCTAACACACGGCCCACTTCCACCCGATTGGCTCAGAGCATGTGCATACAAACAATAGCAGTGGGTGAGTTTACTCAGTGAGTGCTGCATGTTGTGGATTGTCTTTCCTTTTTGTCTTTTTGTTTAAAAATATATATAGATATATGATCCAGGCTCGATAACGAATCAGCGTTCTCAGGGTAGCGCAAAGCGAGGTATTACTTACTGTACAAGCACCTTTATGAGTCATAAATAAACAAGTACAGATACATTCAAAGTACACTGCCCCCGTGCCAAATAAATAAATATCATCAAGCACGGCATTGCTGGGGTGCCTTCTGCGCCCGGCGATACTGCCATGCAGCTCATAGAGACTGTATTGGGATGGAGAGGTGTAAAAATAATTGATTAATTGCATAATTAAAATCAAAAAAGAATGATCGTAAAATATTTTTTTACCAATTGGCTAATAGCATACCTCAAACACCAGTGCTTCATCCGAAGCTGTAACTTTTTGAAAATTAATTAAATACGCAATTAATTGAAAAAATAAAATAATTGATTAATCAATAAATAATTAATCGATTAATTGATTGATCAATAAATCAAAAATACCCTTTACAGTCAAATCACTTGGTCACTAGTGTCCAAATATCAGCTTCCTAACTCAAATGGTGCTTGAGATATTGCCCAGATGAGAAAGGAAATAAATAAGTATTTAATTAATCGATAATAATTAATCAAGTAATTAATCAATTAATTAATCAAAAAACAAAAAAGCACCGTTTTTGCCAAAGCACATGCCCACCATTGTGCCTAAATTTCAGCTTCATAGCTCAAAGGATGGTTGAGATATCGCCCGGACAAACAAGAAAACAAACAAACGGAGTGAAAAATTAGTACTCCCTTTCAGCACGCGTCATCGTCAGGCCCCCGTTGGTGCCCGGAGATGACATCATGCAGCACATGGAGATGAAAGGAGCGGTGTACAATTATTATTATTATTATTATCTCATATGCAGCACATGTGGCTGTCATTCGCTGGGGGCACAGCTGTGCTACTGATGCAGTGCCCTCCTGTAGGTTTGAGCAGGAAGTTGCAATTAATTAGGGTTTCCAGCGATAACTTGCCCGTTCTTAACAAACGTTACTGTGGGACGCCAGGCTCAAACGCCAGCATGTGCACCTGTAGGCTATTCTACCAGCCCTGTCAAAATTATTAATGTATGACTACTTTTACAACAACTTAAAGAAGAAATATGTGAATAATATTAATCTACTTTATATGGACGCAGACAGTTTTATTTTGAAAATCAATACAGAAGATATTTATAAGGATATGTCTCAGGATGTTGATATTTATTATACAAGCAATTATAAATCAGACAATAAACAATTCTCTACATATAATAAAAAGTTTATTGGAAAGTTTAAAGATGAATTTGGTGGAAAGATAATGAGTGGTGGTGGTTTGTGCGACGCCACCCGGCCGCTGGTTGCATCATTTTTCTGTGGGCGCGTATGCCGCTGAAGCAATGCCTCTCTATAACCAGTTATCTGGTACTAATTTTGCCGACCTCGGAAGGATGCCAGGCTGAGTCACCCCACCCAACGTTAATTCAACGGGATTCGAACTCAGGACCTTAGGATCCCAAGCCAGCCACTCTAACCATTAAGCCAAAACCAGGTATAGATAATGAGTGAATTTGTGGGATTGAGAGCAAAGGTTTATGCTTATAAATAAATTGCTATGAATTTTGGGTAGGGCATATATAGATCCAGGTAGATCTGCATAGGTAGATGCTCCGGCTGTCATGATAGGGAACCTCACCTGTAATAAGTTCTGTCTAGCCTGAATGTTGGGGTAAGCTGCGAATCTGTGTCCCGCCATGAGGGGGCGGGGCTTGTTAACTAGAATTAGGGCATAAGGATAAAATTCCACTGCACATCGTTCCCTCTGTGATCATACCTGTGTCCCGTAAGGCAATGCCCTAATAGACAGTTGTTAGGCCCATTAGCACCACACTAATTAAATTCCCCCTCCACCACAATAACCTACGGAAGAACAGCCAGGAAGCGACCACGCACTACGGCGGCATGCAGTGTGCGAAATTAACGCCAGCCCGACAGCCCGTGGCTGGTAACTTTTGTCCCGGGCTGGTATCTTTATTGAGTTGCCAGCCCGGTGGTCTGGATAGATTTTGCCCTACACTTTCCTGTGTGCCCCAACATCCTGGCAGTCATTGACCTGATATTGACACTGCCAGCCAGCTCGGCCGAATGTGAGCGAGGATTCTCACAAATGAAGATCATGAAGAATGATCTCAGGAACAAGCTCAAGTCAACAACAATGTCGGATTTGCTCTGCATCCAACTAGAATCTGCGGACATCACCGACTTTGAGCCTAAGCCAGCAATCAACTTCTGGAACAGCTGTTCCAAGAGACGAGAAGGCCCAACTTCACCCGGAGCGGAGCAGGGGCCAGCTTGTTGCCAGAGCTGGTGCGGGATCAGGTCACGGAGATAGATGCTGCTGCTGTTGCAGGTGGTGAACCTGTGGTGGGAGGGAGCTGGTCTGCCGGAGCCAATATCAGCAGCTGACAAACAGTCGGATTATGAGTCCGGCCTTGACACTGACTGCGAAGACGTGGTTCTGGATGACATTGAGGACTTACAGGCTGCCGTGGAAGATATGTAAAACTAACAAGAAATGTGATAGATCATAGACCGACTACTAGACCTCAAGTTTTTCTCAACTTTGTATTACTTTAACTCACCATCAAGTTATCAACTGTGACTGTCCTGCACATGTTGATCGATCTATGCACAAACTTTTTATAAAATTTCCTCACTTTTCTGACAATAAAACGTATTTGGTGTCATGAAAATATTATTCACTAGTGTTTTTTAATTTAATTATTCGAGAAGACCTATAGTTGCTATTAGGTTTTTAGGGAGTTTATTCCTGAACACTCCTAAAATGCACCAATTTGAGTCCTTATTTTCATCTCAGTTCTTCGGGCTGGTAACTCTCAAAAGTTACCAGCCCAAATGGCTGGTAACTATATGCCCCAATTTCACACACTGGCGGCATGGCAAGCAAACATCGCGCAGGCAGGCAATGGACACGCCCAAAGGGGCAGCAATTGGTCAGGGCAGGGGGCGAGTAGTCGGCGGGTCGCCGATTGGCAGAGTAAGGAAGATGAAGGACGTGCCACACTGATTGGCCACCGACCAATGACGTAACACCAAAGGCGCGAAGCGCTTGGCCAATCAGAAAGGAGGGTGCGAAAGACGAGTAAGAAGCGACGCACTGATTGGACGAGAAGCGCCGATGATGTCAGACCACGTCTGATAAAAGTGAGCGGAGACGGACATTTTTCCTTTCTCCTCTCTCTTCGCCTCTGCCTATCTTCACCACTGCCTTTTTCTTCCCTTCTTCTCCTGTTGCCCTTTGCGCATTCCTCTGCCGTCGAATCTCTCATCTTGGTTCCGGACAAGCGAGCGACTCCGCATGGACGGGGCCAGGCATGGCCGGAGGGGCGAGCTGCACGCGACCGTTCGAGTCGCGCGGAAGGCCTGTGGATGCCAGTGGACGGGACTGGGGCGAGCGGGTGGCTCGGTTGACCTGGCAGAGCACAAGCAAGGACACACCGGAGCCTGACCAGCCGGACGATCCCTGACGACCCCTGACACACGAACCACAAAGATAAGACGCACCACACAGAACACAACGATTGCTTTATTTATCCTTCCATTTGTCCTGTAGTTGAAGTCTGTGTGGGAGCGCTCCATTAGAGGGGTTTAATTTTTACCGTCGCGTTCTTTGTTCTTGGGGTCCGGCAATAAAGCCATGTTTATTTTTCTACCTACAATCCGTCGTTTTTGTGTTACTTTTCGCAGGTTGAAGACTGCGCGTGCACCGTCAGGTAAATCTTCCGGTTCTTCTTCCTCTATCTTTCCTCCCCCGCGCATATATATAAAGCAAAATCCGCCATTGAACGTCACCTGAGTTAAAGCTCGATTTGGCTATTCGTGATTTCCCCGGTCTTAACCGAGGGGAGTCACGCTACAACTGGTAGTCAGGAGTGGGATACGAACTTCTTGATCACACAACAACTGTTGTCAAGGAGTGGGATTTTGAACCCCTTTGATGGAAATTAGTGTCAAGAGTGTGGAGAATTCGGAAGAAATTTTTTTATAGTCGAGGCGATCCAAAAAATTTTTAGTCGATTGGAGTGGGAAAAGGCGCGGACAGTGTGTCACTAAATTTAAATTTTCTAAGGTAAAACACGCACGGGGAAACGACCTTCTCTAGACAGATGGAGGGGGTGCGTGAAATGGAGGAAAGGGTAGAAGGTGTGGAAAGTGTTAGAAGTGAGCCGATAATATTATAGATGGGGTGGAGGGTAGAGATGGAGCCTACCCTGTCCCAGGCCGGGAAATGAATGGAACAGCCCAGATACCCGACCAGCCATGGGATCGATTATTTAGGCAAATTGAGGGAATGAATGACATGAGGGTAATGAAGGATGAATTGAGGGGAGAAATTAAGGGAATGAATAATAACTTGGAGCAACTGAATAACAGCATTAATGCCCGGGGTGAACAGATCAAAAGAATGAGTGATAGTTTGGAAGGAAATGTGGAGGAATGAATGAACGAAGGAGTGAACAGGGGAAGGAAATAAGGAGATGAGTGTTCGGTTGGAAGGAAAGATAGAGGGAATGAACAAACGAATGAGTGACCAGGGGAATGAAAAGAGGGAGATGAATGAACAATTGGAGGTGAATGGGGAGTGTCTGCAGGTAAATGGGGAGTGTACAGAAGTAAATGGGGAATGTTTGTCACATGAAGGCCTGGAAGGTTGTCGGGGCCGAGTGGATGTCACAATTCATCAGCAGGGGGATGAATTTGAATTTGTGCTGCACCAGGGCATTTGTGCAGAGCAAGAGGGGGTAGAGGTATTGGGGGTCCGGGTAACGGAGCCGTACCGGGTATGTATTGATGAAACCCTGTGGGGGGCAGAACTGATTGGGGGTAATGATGATGTGAGTGCTGTACAGGATTTTACCCAGGGGCTGGAGACCTGTGACAGTACCATTGGGGAAGAGTTTGACCAGGTCCAAGGGAGCTTGGGGGTTGAGGTGAGTCGGTCAGAGGTAAAGGAGATTGAGCTGACCGAGTGCCTGACTTGGGTGACTTGGGGGGTCAGGCTGAGCACCACAAAAACGATTGGGTACCAGAGACTCCGAAATTGAACACTCAGTTGGGGGAGTGTTTTGGCTCTGAGCTGGATTCGGATGTGGATGAGTCGGGAGATAGAGCCTCGGAGGATTTGGTCCCCGTAGGAAATTTGGAACAGCTGCAGGGAGGGGCAGAACAACCCGAGGAGGGGGTTGTTACCTGCAGCTGCGGTTTGGGACGGAACATCAAAAATTTTAAAAGAAGAAATAAATTTATGTTTAAATGGGAAATTGATGTGGCACAGCCTTGGAGTTGGTCCCTGGGCTGCAGAATTTGGACAAGGAGAGATCATGGGGGATGGCCTCGGGGAAAAGGTGCCCCTTACAAAATTTTGGTTATGCCAGCCAGCTGGGGGGCTGGGCTGACGAGATGTGGACGTGGGGTCCAGCCATGGGTGTCATGGTACGACCTGGGCCCACGGGGCGTCTGGTGGAGTGTGGCGTTTCTTGTCCATCGGGGTGCCGCCCAAGCGGGTGGCTCGGGTCAACAGGGTCACCGGACCCTGGTGGGGATTACGACCTCCAGGGGGTCCGAGGTGGTTTCTCACAGCCTAGGATGGCGTATTATGAGGACCACTAGGGGGAGGTGTTGTGGGTCGCACTTTGGTAGTGGCATCGCGGACGGCCAACATGGGCCTGATGTGGTGACCGCCCGGGCAAGCGGCCTGACACCCTCTCCCTGAGACTCTGGGACAGCCAGCATGTGGTGACCTGCCATGCTGTGCTGGTCTATGGACGCGGGTCGAACCGCATGGACAGGAATGAGATAGCCCACCGGACAACCATTGGAGCATCTGTGGAACGTGATGGGGTGAGAATGATCTTCCACAGATGATCTGTTATGATTTGTGGACTCTCGGCTTGGGGAGAGCCATGGGAATGTGAATGGGAATTTGTAATGAGCCGAGCATATGGGCCATGCTCGGCTGGCATGTGTATGGAGAAGCACCCTTCTTTGGTGAGATTAGTAAAATGTGAAAAATATTTGGCATGGTAATCTGAGGGTTAGATGTAAATTTAAGGGTGAATTTTGGTGATACCATAGTGGACACTGACAGTAGTGGCACCATTATTGATCCAGGTGTGTTAGACCAAAGTGTTGGGAGGCTGAGATAAAATTGACAGGTTAGCAGGACACAGCCTTCAACTGGTTATGGGGGTGACTGCGCCAATATTTGAGACGCAGGGTTGTGGTGATGTGGTGGGTAGTCTGGGGGGTCAACGTGGTGCTGTAGGTGTCCGAGGTGTGTGGACCATGTCTTCTGGAGGAGACTCCTGGTGGAGAATGGCTGTTGACTGGACCTTGGCGTGGTCAAGTGTGGGTGGGCACTGGGGGCTGCAGTTGTGTGGACTGGGGAATGAGGGCGGCGCAGGTGACGTGATGTGGATGCCACGCACTGCGACCGTCTCCCCCAGGGCCGAGGTTGTGAGTGTGGTAGTGTTGTTGGCAGCAGGTGCTCACCACATTGGCCAGCTGGGGCTGGTGCGGCCGTGTTCCTCGCAGGGGGGCCGAAGGATGGATGGTGGGTCACACCCTTATGGACACTCATGGGTCATGTTGGCGTTTCGACTGCTCAGTTTGTCCCGATGACCCTTGCACGGTCGAGGTGCGGAGCTGTCGTAGCCAAATGTAGTAGTTTAGTACAGTTCACCGTTGGAGGCGGATCCACATACGTACTGGCGGATCTGCCAGTACAGTGGAATAAAAGAGCAATTTGGTGAGTTTGATTGGTCCAATTGGATAAATTTTGGGATTTTCTAGGGTGGATGACACTTGGACCCGACCAACCTACAACTACCTGTACTTGAGGTAAGTGCTTGGATGTGTACTGTCCCACTGTCCCAGGGTTCAGTACTTGCTTGAGAAATTGGGGACATGTAATTTGGAGTAGGGGGCGGGTGAGAGTGATGGCATGGTCGGTGAGGGGATTGGAATGTGTGCCACACAGTGTCTTGTGGGTGGCGTTTGTTTATGTGTGGAGGTTTTGTGTTTTTGTGTGGTCGAGAGGATGAAAAATGGAAATCGAGTGTGAGTAATGATTATTGTGTATAGAAATGTGATTGAAATGAAAATGGGGATTTCACATTGAAGCAGGCCATGGCAACTCGTTGTAACATCTTTTGATTGAAAATGTGTTAGAGAATTGAATGGCAGCGGGGGAGGAAATCTGTTTTGTGGATTTTGTGGGTGGGGAAGGTGTGGGTGGGGAAGGTGTGCGTGTCCGCAGGTACACATCAGGCTCTAGAGGAGCGATGACTGCGGATCCCCTCTCCAGCAATTACCCCTGACAGCCAGTGGTGTCTGGAAATTGGAGCCCGTCGGTGGTGGGTCTGTAGGGCGCCCTGGGGTGAGTGAGACTCCCGGCGACCCGTGTAGCTGCAAGGAAGCAGGAGGCAATGGAGCCTGGTGTGTTGAGACCCCCACCGGCGGGGTAACAGCACGAGGAGCTGTTTGGCTGTCACGGCCAAGGGGTAAAGGGGGGTGGGGGGCAATGAAGTTGTAAGTCGGGCGACTTGTTTTTGGAACTGCGGAAGTAGAGGTAGAGGACGGGGAAGACCGAGAAAGATTTGGCTAAAGGTGGTGGAAGAAGAAATGCGGGCAAGGGGGTTAACAAGGGGAGATGCAGAAAATAGGGCAAAATGGAGAAGATTGTCATGGGGCCCGCAAGGCTAACCCCCGCTCTAGCAGGGAAAATGGCCTTAAAATGCCTGTTGTTGTTGTTGTTTGTTGTTGTCTTGAGCTTGAAGAGAAGGTTCGGTCAAAGGGCCAACCTTGAGGGATCTTATACAAGTCCCGACTGTTCGGCGCTCGGTCTCGTGGCATTCTGTTACGGGGGGGGGGGGGTCCAAGTCCAAAAACAATATATAATATATACCACAATGTCTCAGAAAGTTGGACGGATTTGGACGAAACTTGGTGGATGTGTTGGGTAGGAGCCAACTACAACCCGATTCGATTTTTGTTTAAGGTCCGGATGCAGATCTAGCCTATATACAAGACGTAAAGACGTAAAATGTTCAGCGTGGCAGAGGTACACGCTCGACCGAGCATTATAAAAACCAGTTTTTGTCTCCCCTTCCCCCCTCCCACGCATGTTTTGGATCGTTTGTGTTTATCAAAAGGAAAACCACAAATGTGGAAATGTGGAAAACTACATTTCCAACCTGGCCTCCAAAGCCAATCGCCGACTGGGCATCCTCCATCGTGCGAAGTCCTTTCTGGGCACTTCTGAGCTCCCCATCACATACAAAGCTTTCTTCCGCAGCTCAATGGAATACTGTTCTTCCCTCTGGGCTGGTGCTCCTTCCTCACACCTAGCTCGGCTTCACGCGGTTGAAACAGAAGCATTCAGAATCATTGAAATCTCCCGCGATGAAGCTGATTCAGAGGGTCTTTCTCTCTCTCTCACCGCAGGCAGGTAGGTGGTTTTCTGTCTTTGACTGACTCCTCTCCGGCCTTGCTCCCCCTGTTCTGTCTGTGCTCTGTCCCCCAAATATTCCTGCAGGACACACAAGATCTGCCAGCAACCCACTTCTGGTGAAACTGCCAAAATCAAGACTCTCTGCTCACCTTCACTCCTTCATTCCTCTTTTCTCCCGCCTCTGGAACAAACTCCCACACTCTCTTAAATCCCTCTCCTCCCTCCAGGTTCACCACCATCTCTTCCCCCATCAAAAACCTTGATATTTTCTACCCCTGTTAAAACACCCCAAACCCGCCTCTAAGTCGCAAACCTCTTTCCTGAAATTCCTCGAAGTGTTTATTTGCTTTGTAGGGACAATGACAGGGAGTTCAGGAGAAGTGGTGGAAGTATTGGTCAGAAGAAGAGTGGACATATGTTGTGTGCAAGAGACGAGATGGAAGGGAAGTGGTGTGAGAATGGTGAAGGGTAGGCAGGGACAGAAATACAAGTTTGTGTGGCAAGGGTGCCTGGAGGGCGTGAATGGTGTTGGTGTCCTGTTTTCTGAGGAGTTTGTAGACAGTGTGGTGAGTGTGACCAGAGTGAGTGATAGGTTGATGATGGTGAAAATGATGATTGGAAAGCTCTTGGTGAACATCATCGCGGGATATGCTCCGCAGGTTGGTCGGAGCGATGAAGAGGAAAAGTTCTGGTGTGCGATAGAGAAGCTGATGGAAAACGTGAAATATGAGGAAGTTGTTGTGGTAGGAGGAGACCTAAATGGACATGTGGGAAGGAGTATGGACGGTTTTGAGGGAGTTCATGGGGGTTACGGATATGGTGTGAGAAATGGAGAAGGTGAAAGGATTTTGGAGTTTGCTGATGGAGCTGATTTGTTGATTTGTAATACTCAGTTCCAGAAAGGGGATAATAAGCTTGTTACATACACGTCAGGTGGGTCGACGACAACTGTTGACTACCTGATGGTGCGTAGGCGAGATAGGGGGCACCTCCGGGACACAAAGGTGATCCCGGGGGAGGAGGCTGTTTCACAGCACCACTTGGTTGTCTGCGACATAAGGGTGAAAGGTGCGAGGAGAGCTCGGCGGGTGAAGTACCAACCGAGAATGAAGGTGTGGAGGTTGAAAGAGGTGACAGTAAGGGAGGCATTAAAAGAGAGGCTGAGTCGGGTCAAGGATGATGTGGTTGAGCTTTAAAGTGGTTGGATGTCAATGAAAGATAGTCTGTTGGGAGCCGTTGGTGAGGTATGTGGATGGACAAAAGGACCACCGAGGCACTCGGAAACATGGTGGTGGGATGATGAAGTTGGAAAGAGGTTTGACGAGAAGAGGAAGAAGTTCAAGGAGTGGCAGAAGGCGAAGGGTACGGGAGCAGAAAAAGCAGAGCATGAAAGTTATAAGGCAGCCAAGAAGGCTACAAAGAAAGAGGTAGCAAAGGCGCAGGAGACATGTAGGAAAATGTTCGGAGAATGCTTGGATTCGGAAGAGGGTCAGAGAGCGGTATTCGGGATTGCAAAGCAGATAGCGAAAGAGAGGTGTGATGTGATGGGGGTGAGTTGCTTGAAGGATGAAGTGGGACAAATCGTTGTGGACCCAGACGGAATTAAAGGAAGATGGAAAAGATATATGGAAATGCTGTTGAATACAGAGAATGAATGGGATGGCAACATAGAGAGTAACCCAGATTTAGGACCGGCAGAGAAGATAACTGACAAGGAAGTTGAGGAAGCGATAAAAGCAATGAAGAGTAGAAAAGCGGGAGGGCCGACGGGAGTTGTGGGAGATATGTTGAAGGCAGCAGGAAGTTGGGGTGTGAAGAGAATGACAGAGATCTGTAATCTGGTGGTGAAAGAAGGCCGCATTCCAGTGGATTGGGAACCGAGTACCCTTGTCCCTCGATACAAGGGGAAAGGTGACCCTCTGGAGAGTGGCTCGTACCGAGCGATAAAGTTATTGGAGCATGGAATGAAGGTATTGGAAAGGGTGTTGGAGAGGAGGATAAGGAAGAAGGTGAAGATCGACGAAATGCAGTTTGGATTTATGCCAGGAAGAGGAACGACAGACTCGCTCTTTATTGTGAGGCAGTTGCAGGAGAAGTACATGGAGAAGAGGAGGAAGTTGTTTCTTGGGTTTGTTGATCTGGAGAAAGCATTCGATCGGGTTCCACGCAGAGTATTGACATGGGCATTGAGGAAGTTAGAAGTGGAGGAATGGTTGATCAGAGTTGTGATGGCAATGTACAAAAGAGCGCGCACAGCTGTAAGGACGAAGGACGGGAACAGTGGTGAGTTTGAGGTGAAGGTGGGAGTGCATCAGGGGTCGGTACTAAGTCCACTACTATTTGTAGCTGTGATGGAGGTGCTGGCTCAGAACGTAAAGGAGGGTTTACCGTGGGAGTCGTTGTATGCAGATGATCTGGTGTTGATTGCGGAAAGTATGGATGGACTGAAGGAAAAGATGAACAAGTGGAAGTAAAGTATGGAGACAAAAGGTCTGAAGGTGAATATAGGAAAGACGAAGGTGATGGCAAGTGGTAAAGCATGTGGTGAGGTGGAAAGAACTGGGAAGTGGCCATGTGCTGTGTGCAGGAAGGGTGTCGGAGTGAACTCCATTCAATGTACAATGTGCGCTGAGTGGGTTCATCAAAAATGTAGTGGTCTGAGAGGGTCATTAACCAGTGTGGCAGTTACATTCAAATGTAAGGTGTGCACAGAGGGAGCTGCAGATGGAGGAAATGTTGAGTTGGATCTTGGAGACGGCGTGAAGCTGGAAGGTGTGAAAACATTTTGCTATCTCGGAGACATGCTGAATGGAGAAGGTGGATCAGACTCGGAAACGGTTGCTAGAGTGAGATGTGCATGGAAGAAGTTTCGGGAATTGAGTGGCGTGCTGATGAGGAGGGGAGTGTCATTGAAGCTGAAGGGAAAGGTGTATGCTGCATGTGTGAGAAGTCTTATGATTTATGGGAGCGAGACATGGGTCATGAATGTGGAGCAGCAACGAAGGCTGGAAAGGGTGGAAATGCGAATGGTTCGGTCGATGTGCGGAGTGTCGCTGAGAGAGAGGAAGACAAATGATGAATTGCGAAAGATGATGGGAATAGAGCCTGTGATTGATGCTGTGAAGAGGAACAGGTTGAGATGGTTTGGTCATGTGTTGAGGAAGGATGAAAGTGACTGGTTGAGAAGAGTGATGGAAATGAATGTAGAAGGACGTAGAGGACGGGGAAGACCGAGAAAGACTTGGCTAAAGACGGTGGAAGAAGACATGCGGGCAAGGGGGTTGACAAGGAGAGATGCAGAAAATAGGGCAAAATGGAGAAGATCGTCATGGGGACCGCAAGGCTAACCCCCGCTCTTGCAGGGAAAATGGCCTTAAAATGCATGTTGTATGCTGTGTACCCCTCACTAGAGTACCTACATAAAGAGAGTAGCGACATAGGGGGACCAGAAATTTAGGGTCACGTGACTCCAGGTGCCATTTTGTTTCACACGCGATCGCGTATCAATCAATGCCGTACGCAGCTTAAAACGAATTAGTACTGAAAGTTTGATGATCAAAAAATCTGACAAAATGACGGGATGTTGCGCCTTTGGATGCAGCAATAAATCGGAGAATGGGTACAAGATGTATAGGTTCCCTGCAAATCCACAAAGACGGAAAGTATGGGAGAACAAAGTGAGCAGAGTGGGATGGAAACCAACTTCGTCATCGTGTTTGTGCGAGGTAAGCAGTGGTGATATCGGTCCCATGTATTAATATTGGCGTATGTATCGGTTCGCACGAAAAGGGAGGAGCTTAATCGTATGACGTCATGAAAAAACGCGATGACGCAGCCTCGCAGAACAAGAGCGGAATCTCCATACAGTTCCAGGGGTGTGTGTGTGTTGTGTGTGTGTATATGTGTGTGTATGTGTATATGTGTGTGGGTGCATATGTGTGTATGTGTATATGTGTGTATTTGTATTATTTAATTATTTACGAAGAAGACAATATCTTTTTTTTTCTTCATTTTGCTTATAAAACTCAATAAGACATACTCGATATAATAGTACATTATTTCCAAAAACCCTATTTGTAATCATATTACCCTGTCATAAAATGATTTTGCCATGACAATATGTGATCTACCATTGCCTCGACTAAGAATTTTACTTTTCTCGAGCAAACGAACTTGGGGCACCACCTTATGGACCCCAATGTTTTGGGGCATGACCCCTTTGTTGGGAGGGGCCAAGTGCCTTGCTCACGGACCACGGTAACGTGGCACCTATGCCCAACAGGTGGATCACAATAGTCGGCCCCTGTTGGCCATAAATAACAAAACGGTCAGACAATTTTCAATTTACAAAACAACTGACAAAAGTTTTACATTTTGAACATGCGTAACGGTAAGACGTCCTTAACTCAGAATGTCCAGCCACAAAATTATTATTTGCAAATACTTATTTCAATATTATGAAACCCCCACTAGAACTGTCTTGTTGCTAATGCACTTGTTCCATGATTGAATAATATTTTTTGTCCATGACATGTCATGAAATGACAGAAAATAATCAAGGTTTCATCAACATACTGGTATGACAACAATTAATTATTAAGTACAAATTAATTTGTCGACAGACATCGAGAATTATTTCCTTATAATTATTTATATTTTTATTCAAATTGCTTTTGTCTTTGTAACTTTTGCAGCCGAGGCTGACTTACATTACCAATTACAACTAAGTTGAAAACCTGCCAAAAAAAAATGTAAATCTAAGCAGAGTCACTTCACTCTGAGTAAAGAGTAAAAAGGCAAAGCAATGATCAAAACAGTTTTCCTCCTAATCAGATGTCTTTTGCTGCAGTATTACAGTAATTCATGTGCCATTTATTGAACTTGAAGCCGTTGTTGAGGGGAAGGGGTGGGGGGGGTGGAGGAGGGGGGGGAAACGACTTTTCCATACAGCCAAGGTTTGGACCATGTAGATATTAGTTCACTGGCGGTGCGGCAAGCGCTCGCACCGCGTGCTGGCGGGTGAAACAAAATGGCGTCAATGCGGAAGTTGTCGCTACTCTCTTTATGTAGGTACTCTACCCCTCACTCCTCCCCCAGCCCTCCCCCTTCCACAGATCTACCGACGTCCCTGTTCTCTTCTGTTGTTGCACTTGTGTGCTTCCCTCTCTCCCCTTGTCTCCTGCTCCCTTCATTGTATGTTTTATGTGTCTGTGCATGTTTTCATGTTCAATGTGTTAGCTCTTACACAAGCCTCGATTCTGTATACAAAAAATATATATATATTAACTAGTCGGGTGAGATAACACGATACCAAAATGGAAGCAATGGAGTATGTATGCTTCACTCTGCCCCTGTTGTGGTGCCACGATTGGAGACAAACCCTTTTAACATACTCTTACCTCACCCTCTACAGCTGTGATAATGTTCCTGCGCAGAAGCGAGTACGTCCATGCTGCGATCCCAGCTTTCTCACGTTCCTTTCCCCTGCGGAAGATCTGAAACACACGCAGGAATGTCAAAGGTCTATGGAAGAAACACAATTTTACACAAACTCACCCACTCTCATGCACTCGGCTGAAGCTTACCAGGAGAGCCTGATTCAGAGCCTGCCGACAGAACCTTCCGGGTTCAAATATGTAATCCATGTACGATTCCTGCAGGGGCAAGAAAAACGGATTGTCATCTTCACCTGTTCACTCCTACCTGCATGGCATTCACAAGTCTCAGTACAATGTCCTATAAAGTTACCCTGGCATCCAAGTGAGGTGGGACATGGATTTGATCCGACGGAAAAGGTAACATCACGACTCCTTGCCACGTGACTTCATCTTCCTCACTGCAAGATTAGTGATACGGCTCAACTACAGTCACCACCAGAAGGAGCCTTGCCCACCGCTTCATTCAACCATTGCAGCAAGAGCCTGATTTGGAATATTTTTGACTTCCGATGATTGCAAAAAGGAAAAGCTAACACAAAGGTTTGGGAAATCAAAATTCACCTGGGATAAGCAGCATAAGCAACCTTTGTCCCACCGTCTTCAACATTCCACAGAGCCCAGATGCCATCAGGGGTCAAAGCAATGTCCCGTAAATCTGACTGAAAATCGACAAATTAAACAATCAATTCAAATTCCTCCCAAGGTACACTTTTGTTTAACCTCACCACATTGCACCATTTTTTCCTTTTTATTTTGCTCACCTGTCTCGTGGAGATGTTCAGCACATGTACAAGCTTGGTAGCCTTCTCCTTCAAATGCATCATGCAAAACTGCACTCACAAGGAAGAGGTTACGCACATGGGTTGCAGGCAGCAAGAGGAGTTGTGTATATTAGGAGGGGGGAAGAGGAAATAGCAGCTGAGAAGTCGAGAGAAGCGCGCAAATGATAAATATTGGCATGTGCGTGGGAAGGTATGAGGAACCTACCGAGGATTGTGGCCATGGGAGATGGACGACAAGGCACAGAGCAGAGGAAGGTCCTGGGGAGATGCGCAGCCAAAAACGAGGCGATGGCGGTAGAGACAGCAATGGCGAAGGGAATAAAGGTAACAGAGATAGCTCGGAGATGCAGCTCTCCGTCTAAATGGGCAGAGGGAGGAGGAAGAAACAAGGCTGAAAATAAACAGTATATTCGAGAGGAAGAGCATGGCAGTTAAAAGTATTTAAGCAAGAAGGTAGACACTGGAATGAGTGAACAATGCTGTCATACTGCAGATAGAGTTGGTTGAAATATGAAAATAAATGTAACACCACAAAACTGCAAAAGGAAGCAATGTGTGAACTAAAAAAAAAAGGTCATAATTAAAATTTAAAAAAAGCAGTTCACCTCCACATTCCAGACTCTGAGCTTTAGGTCGTATGATAATGACAGCAATAGCTCACAGGAAGACGAGCAGTGTGATGAGAGAGCAGCCGTAGATCCTGGGAGAGGAGAGTCCACAGCCTTCCTGAGAAAAGACACACATGTTACCATTAAAATGAGGAAGAGGTGAAGATGGAGATGGAGGAGGAAAAGGAGGAGAAGGAGGAGCAAAAGGAGGAGGGGGAGGAGCAAAAGGAGGAGGAGGAGCAAAAGGAGGAGGAGGGGGAGCAAAAGGGGGAGGAGGGGGAGGAGGAGGATGAGAAGCAGAGCGAGCAGAAAAAGTAGGAGGGAGCACAAGCAGGAAAGGGAGGAGGGAGCAGAAGCAAAAGCAGGAAGGAGAGGAGGGAGCAGAAGCAGGAACGGGAGGAAAGAGCAGCAGGAGGAGCAGCAGGAGGAGAAGCATGAGCAGAAGAAGAGGAGGGAACAGAAGCAGGAAGGGGAGGAGGGAGCAGAAACAAAAGGAGGGAGGAGGAGGGAGCCCTTAAATTGCTTCTGGGAAACATTGCTTAGGAACCAAAACGTTTCCAAAGAAAGCCAGCGCAGCAATCATGCCCATAACTGATTTTATTTAACAATTATTAGTGACAACATATGTAACTGAGAATAACAGAGGAAGATCAATGTACCCTCTAACATTGGGGACCCATCCAGTGAGGAAGCGTTGAACTGCAGAAGAAGAACAAAGTTCAACCTGTCTTGGTTCATCTACAAAGAGAAATGAGGTGAGAAAATTAACGAGTGAACCATCCTGCTCCTAACTTACTACATTGACTATCAAAACCAACCGCTCTCTTAAATTTTGCTTTCCTACCTTTCTTTCCTGGTGCTGGAAGTGTTACCAACAATATGGTTCCCCCTGTGGTGGCGACAGCAAACCGGGCCTGCCTCCCTAGTGATAGCCAGGCAGTTGAAGGAAGCGAAGGTAAAGGAGCACCAGGTATGGGTCGAGGTGGTGGGGGAATTGGGAATGTAGCTGAAGGATCGTGAGGGTAAGGTGGACAAAGCCCACAGAGGATCGATGTCAATGGGATGTCAGAGCTCAGGGCCTGAGGAAGGGGCAACGAAAGGTAAGAGGTACGTTTCAAAATTCTCATCTTTATTCAAATTAGGTGCAGTTCTTCTGTTTTTTTTAAGTGAAAATCTTTGGGAATCAAATATAATACAGTGGGTTCATACGCCATGTTGTGAAAGAGCAGGAGCAGGAAGTGTGAAGCGTAGAACTCCCCCTGTGGTGACCACTAGCAGAGCCATCTCACAGTCTTCAGCAGTCCCCCCTGGCACCCTGGCGAGCGTCACGCCCTCAGGCAGCGGGTTCAAGCCCCGGAAACAAAGTCGCACTGCTGAGCCATCCAGCTCAGCATCCAGGCCTCGCTCTCTCAGCCACACACAGCCCTGACACACCATCCTGCACAGGCACCGCTCCGTCAGCAAAACAAAACCTATGACTCGTCAAACACATAGAGCTAAAATGTTAACTTTTAAAAACGATATTAATGTCTAATCACCAAGAGTGCAACCATTCGATAAAAGATTGCATCGTCACATTGCCTTTGTATAAATAAACACAGAGCAACGCACCACAGCTTGTGGGACTGTAGCACCACCCAAATACACCCCCACTTTCTTGAAAAATAAAACACTCATGACTCCACAGAGTTAATTCATATATTTACAGGCCTCACCCGAAGCCGAAATGTTTGAGAATAATTAATGTACATAAATATTTTCAGCTGGATACCCTCCTAGGTCTGAAGTAACTATTTAAATATATTTAATAAACAGGAAGTAAATTTCTGCGTGGGGCTAGTGTGAAAAAATACTGACAACCCGGGACTCAAACTCATGGACCTCATCACATACGTCGTGACAGCGCACTGAGCTATTGAGTCTTCGGGATATCCTCAGAGATTAGTCGCACTAACACATTTTATTTACAGGCCTCACTCGAGGCCAAACTGAGAATAATGAATGTACATAAATATTTTCAGCTGGATACCCTCTTAGGTCTTAAGTAAATATACAGTCACGTGAAAAAGTAAGTACACCCCATGTAAACTTTTGACTTTTTCAACATATTTCAACATACAGCTATTTGATCTTCATTTCAACAATATTGATAGCTAAAAGTGATATAACATAACAAATATCATGAAACATTTACATTTTGTAGTCCATTGTATAATTTAAATAAACATAAATGCAAATTTCGCATGTGGAAAAAGTAAGCAGAGCAGCAACGAAGGCTGGAAAGAGTGGAAATGCGAATGGTTCGGTGGATGTGCGGAGTATCGTTGAGAGAGAGGAAGACAAATGATGAATTGTGAAAGATGATGGGAATAGAGCCTGTGATTGATGCTGTGAAGAGGAACAGGTTGAGATGGTTTGGTCACGTGTTGAGGAAGGATGAAAGTGACTGGTTGAGAAGAGTGATGGAAATGAATGTATAAGGAAGTAGAGGACGGGGAAGACCGAGAAAGACTTGGCTAAAGATAGTGGAAGAAGAAATGCGGGCAAGGGGGTTAACAAGGAGAGATGCAGAACATAGGGCAAAATGGAGAAGATTGTCATGGGGACTGCAAGGCTAACCCCCGCTCTAGCAGGGAAAATGGCCTTAAAATGCATGTGGTGTTGTTGTATATATATATATATATATATATATATATATATATATATATATATATATATATATATATATATATATATATATATATATATATATATATATATATATATATATATATATATATATATATATATATATATCAGTCATTAGGTGACTCCATACTATCAGTGGTGAACCGCCATTAAGGTATCCCATTCAGCTATCGCTGTACCTTAATGGGAGCGATAAGCACCGCCTGCCACACACTACATTATCTCTGGTATCCACTCATTATATGATGTTGCCGAGATGGCGGTTCACCACTGATAGTATCAAGTCGCCGAATGAATGGTATAAAACCGAAAGGTTTTCAGATTCAAAAGTGATCTTTCCTGGAAAAACCACATTTCAAATCTGGCCTCCAAAGCCACTCGCCAACTGGGCATCCTCCGTCGTGCGAAGTCCTTCCTTGGCGCACCTGAGCTCCTCACCACATACAAGGCTTACATCCGCAGCTCAATGGAATACAGCTCTCCCCTCTGGGCTGGTGCTCCTGCCTCACACCTAGCTCGCCTTCGCGCTGTTGAAACCAAAGCATTCAGAATCATTGGAATCTCCCGCGATGAAGCTAACTCCAAGGGCCTCTCACTCACTCACCGCAGGCAGGTTGGTGGTCTTTCCGTCTTCTACCGACTCCTCTCTGGCCTTGCCCCCCCAGCTCTCTCTGGGCTCTGTCCCGCAAATATTCCTACAGGTCGCACAAGATCTGCCAGCAACCCTCTTTTGGTTAAACTGCCAAAATCAAGACTCTCTGCTCACCTTCACTCCTTCATTCCTCTTTTCTCCCGCCTCTGGAACAAACTCCCTCACTCTCTTCAATCCCACTCCACCCTCCAAGTCTTTAAAACAGCTGTTCACCACCATCTCTTATCTTCCCCCATCCAAAACCTTGATCTTTTCTACCCCCGCTAATTTCACCCCAATTCCACTTTTTGAAATACCAACTTCTGTCCTGGAAGTCCTTGGTGTCCTTGTGCTTTATACTTCTCCATCCCCCCCCCCCCCCCTTCCCATGCCTCCTCCCCCCGGGCCCTCTCCCTTCCACACATCTCCCTGCTTTCGGATGTTGTGTTTGTGTGCTTCCCCTTTTCTCCCCATCTTGTCTTCCGCTCCCTCTTTTTGTGTATTTTGTTTGTCTGGTCGATGTGTTTGTGAAGTAAATGTTAGCTCTTTCACGAGCCTCGATTCAGTATACAAAAAAAAAGAAAAAAAAAAGTGTAGGCAGGACTCGCTGCGTTGCCCTGATGAAGCCCCAACAGGGCGAAACCAGGTCGGTAACTGAGATTTTGCATGCACTTATGATTGTATCTGAAATAAGATCTAAAATTACATACTGCTAGATAGCTCCTCCGGAGTTTGGCAGGCAAGGCGTACGTACGTGGCGGTGACGTCACTGCATGCACTCATTAGGTTGGAGAACTAAAATTACATTATAATGTGTATATATATATATATATATATATATATATATATATATATATATATATATATATATATATATATATATCTATCTATAATTCCAGCAATCTCTGTGTGTTTGTTTGTTTGTTTGTTTGTTTGTCTGTGACCGCTGTTTCTCGACAACCACGGGTCCGATATACTTTAAACTTGCCAGGTATATTGCTGGGGACCCGAGGATGTGCCTTTTCAAGGTTTCATATTAATCGGACAAGTACTTACCGAGCTATGTCCAAAAAACGATTCAACCAATCAGAGAGCAGCGAGCTATCGCGTGTGCCGAACGTGGCGAACACACTCTGCCTCGGACGGCACATTTGAGAGCGTATTCATTTATTTCACGTTGGCAAACTATGTTGCCGCTATGTTGGCGTTAAACTATGTTTTAAAACTAATTAAAACTAATTTGCGATTCATTCGCTTTCCTGCGCATTTGTGCACGCGATGGCGATTTCTTTACCAAACTCCGCAAGCGCCAAGCCGTTAGCTTTGGACCAAACCATTTCATGTAAATAGAGGGGGGGGATTGTCACCGTACTCGCAAGCCGTTCGCTTTGGACCAAACCATTTCATGTAAATAGAGGGGGGGGGATTGTCACCGTACTCGCAAGCCGTTCGCTTTGGACCAAACCATTTCATGTAAATAGAGGGGGGGGGATTGTCACCGTACTCGCAAGCCGTTCACTTTGGACCAAACCATTGCATGTAAATAGAGGGGGGGGATATACTTTTAGATATATATATAGTACGGGCATGCCCTAGTATCTATAATTCCAGTAATCTCTGTATGTCTGTGTGTCGTT
Organism: Myxine glutinosa; assembly: GCF_964187855.1. NCBI lineage: Eukaryota > Metazoa > Chordata > Myxini > Myxiniformes > Myxinidae > Myxine > Myxine glutinosa. The sequence goes on along the minus strand of NC_136273.1, from coordinate 41,141,634 downwards.
TGTCTGTGACCGCTGTTTCTCGACAACCACGGGTCCGATATACTTGAAACTTGCCAGGTATATTGCTGGGGACCCGAGGATGTGCCTTTTCAAGGTTTCATATTAATCGGACAAGTAGTTACCGAGCTATGGCGATTTCTTTACCAAACTCCGCAAGCCGTTCGCTTTGGACCAAACCATTTCATGTAAATAGAGGGGGGGGATTGTCACCGTACTCGCAAGCCGTTCGCTTTGGCTTTGCGAATGGACCAAACCATTTCATGTAAATAGAGGGGGGGGGATTGTCACCGTACTCGCAAGCCGTTCGCTTTGGCTTTGCGAATGGACCAAACCATTTGCGAATGGACCAAACCATTTCATATAAATAGAGGGGGGGGATATAATTTTAGATATATATATAGTACGGGCACGCCCTAGTATCTATAATTCCAGTAATCTCTGTGTGTGTGTGTGTCTGTGTGTGTGTGTGTGTGTCTGTGTGTGTGTGTGTTTGTCTGTGACCGCTGTTTCTCGACAACCACGGGTCCGATCTAATTGAAACTTGCCAGGTATCTTGCTGGGGACCCGAGGATGTGCCTTTTCAAGGTTTGAAATTAATCGGACAAGTGGTTCCCAAGGTATGGTCACCGTACTCGCAAGCCGTTCGCTTTGGCTTTGCGAATGGACCAAACCATTTCATGTAAATAGAGGGGGGGGTTCTACCGTACTCGCAAGCCGTTCGCTTTGGCTTTGCGAATGGACCAAACCATTTCATGTAAATAGAGGGGGGGGGGTTCTGTGGTCGTTACTGCCACGTGGTTTCAAAGTTTTTTTTTTGTTGTTGTTGTTTGCACGCATGTTTTTTTGCACCCACGTACGGGCACGCCCTAGTATTTATAATTTTAGAAACAGGAATCAAATTCCTGCGAGGGGCTAAGTGTGAAAAAATCCTGACTCAGTGCGGGGCTCGAACCAGGAACCTCCATTGATTACGCGTCAACAGTCCACTGCGCTATTGAGCCAGCCGCAATCTCCTCAGAACTTTTCCACACTTAACACTGCGAGCTTTATAATGGCCGATGTCTTACTTGCCTGCTCGGCAGACCCCGAATGTTAGCGTAAGTATATGCATGCTCGGGTGCATCAAACGCCCAACTATTTTTAAAAAGATGTTGGATTGATCTGTCCCAAATTATATTTTGTCCCAATCATAAAATAAAGTTGCTATGCAAAATTTGGTAAGGTTTGGACATCATCTTCTGGGTCCACCTCACCATTTCATATTTTGCGTCGGTGGTATCAGAGTTGGAAATTTGACACGCAGCTGTTTTGAGGCCCATAAATAAAAATGAAAGGATTGACTGATTGCTACATATAATAACTCTTTGTAAAGGTATTATTGTGCTCTGTAGCAATATATCATCATCATAGGGATAGGGATACAATTCATTTATATACAAATAGTCAAAATAATGATTTTTTTCAAAATATGGATATAAAGCTAAATGAAGAGTATTTTTAAAATATAATATATAAATTAAAGAATATCCTGAATGTTGTAGTCATCTTGTCTTTACAGAGATCTTTTAACTAGACAAGATGATTAAAACAATTATTAGGCTATACCCTAATAAAATTGGATAATTGATTTATTTGTTGTACATAATTATGAAATGACATTATTGTTACTAATACTACCTTTTTCTTTCAGATAAAACAATGGATGGCACAGTAAAGAAAGCATCTGTTGCAACAAGAGAGTCCACCAAGGTGTTTGGTCTTGGAAGTGCCATAACTGAACAAGATTCCCAGATCAATGGCACCAGACTTCCAACTTGTTTACAAGTACTACGTTGTTTCATGTGGCACACGGAAGATGGCAAACTTGAACGACGCTCTCGGTGGGAATCAGCAAAGCTTGTACTGCAGAAAGTGACACCATTTTATGGCAAGGCTAATATTCCTATCATCTCTGAACGCAAGGCTATTGAGAAAATTATCAAACTTGCAGATGATAATTCCAAGCTTAGATCAATCCCGATCAACCGAAGAACAACTCCAGCAAGCATCACAAAGGTGAATCAAATGGAGATGAAATTTATGGAGACATTTCCCTTGTGGCCCAATGATGCTAGTTCTCACATCAAGAATCCTGAAGACTTAGCATTCCTGGAATCTATGAAGACAGATCGCTGTGCAACATTTGGCTGCCATTTGGCTGTTGGCAGATAAGATGCAGCGTAAAGTGAACCGCGAGGAAAAAGAATCAGAGGCGAGCAAGTATGGAGCTGGAGTTCAACATAAATACTACAACCACTGTGTATAATATTAGTGACAGTGATGAAGAAGTAACTCTTGGACCTTCAACAAGCACACCAACAACCTCAAGAAGTCATCATCGTTTAGTTAGACCTGGCACATCAGTTTTCATTCCACATGACATCCTGAAGAGGCCCAGTCTTGTTTCACTGGCAACAAGGATGAAGATGACACCAACCCAACAGGCTGCTTTCACAGAAGCTCTTATTGAAGAAACAGGAGGGGATGTAGCGAAGGTGTCAACATCATATGCTACAGCAGATAAATCAAGACGCAAAATTGGACAGCATATTGCTACTACCTGTAAGGACAAATGGATACCTCCGAAGCTTGCTACGTTGCACAGGGACTCAAAGCTGCTTCCATGCTTAACTAACCAAAACACTTTTGAAGAACACCTGGCTGTGCTTTTGGGTTCTCAAACTGATATGAAGCTGCTGGGTGTTCCATCCTACGAGCCTGGAACAGACCGTAAATCTGGAGATATAATTGCTCAGCTGACTAATAACCTACTTGAATCATGGAACTGCCAAGAGAATGTTGTCAACTTGACATTTGACACAACTGCCTCTAACACCGGCCACATCAGTGCAGCTTGTGTAACAATTCAACAACGGCTTAACAAAGCTCTTCTGTGGTCAGGCTGCAGACACCACATTGGTGAAGTCATTCTTACGCACATTTTTACTGATCTTAAAGTTGAAGCATCTAAGTCACCAAATATCTTCCTCTTCTCAAGGTTTCGCAAGAACTTTGAAATGTTTCCACACACATTCAATGAACCACTTTCACGATTTGATCCATCTCAACTAAATGAAGCAGCAACAAGTTTGACAAGTGACTGGCAAAATAATGTTCTCAGACTCTGTCACACCGAGCAATCTCTAAGACGTGATGATTATTTGGAATTTGTTGATCTGTGTACTGTATTCCTTGATGGTGAAGTAGCTGAACATCAAATAACCTTCAAGCGTCCTGGTGCACTGCATAAAGCCAGATGGATGGCGAAGCTCCTCTACTCAATCAAATTATGTCTCTTCGAAAAACAAATCGCTGATCTTCCAGCAGGTACAATTACCACAGAAAAACAAGTGCCAAAGATCAGAGAATTTGTCACGTTTGTCACTCTAGTATACAGCTCCTGGTGGATGACATGTACCTCTGTCACCGATGCCCCATGGAATGACCTGCAGCTCATCTCCAAACTGAAACAGTATGAAGCTGTCAATGCTGGAATCTCAAGAAGTGCCCTGAAAGCCTTCCGACATCTCTGGTACCTCACAGAAGAGATGGTTCCACTTGCCCTCTTCAGCTCAGTTGTTCCTCATGACCATCGCCGTGCTCTGGCAGACAGACTTCTGGAGGTTCAGCCAGATTTTCCAGTAACCAACCCACAAGGACGGTTTGGTACTGGGTTTGGAAAGCCCAGATTTCCTGATGACTTGACTGAGAAGACCACTCTGGCTGATTTTGTTGGACCAGATTCATGGTACCTATTTCATCATCTGAAGCTTGACTGGGCATTTCTAGTTACCGATGTTCAAGAATGGACTAACTCTGCAGCCTACCAGACATCATGGACTAATGTTGAAGCCTTGAATGTGGTGAATGACTCTGCAGAAAGGGGAGTTAAGCTTAGCTCTGACTTCCTTTCAGCAGCCAGAAGTGAAGACCACTACCAAAATGTACTACAAGTTGTTGAGCACAACCGCAAGGAGCAACCGAATCTTCGAAAGCGAGCAGCTCAAGGCTAACCTGTCAGAAATATCCATGAAAACTACAGTATCTTTGTTTTGTTTCTATTTTCATGTTCATCCATAGTCAGATGTACTCGTATTAAGATGATAAATGCTAAGATTGTGTATATATGATTCTACTGTAATAAAAATTATATCATTCTGGTATCTATAATACATATGATTATACCAATAAAATCATGATTTTGACTATTTGTGTATAAGTGAATTATATCCCTATCCCTATGATGATTATATATTGCTACAGAGCACAATAATACCTTTCCAAAGAGCTATTGTATGTAGCAATCGGTCAATCCTTTCATTTTTATTTATGGGCCTCAAAACAGCTGCGTGTCAAATTTCTGACTCTGATACTACCGACTCAAAATCTAATTTGCTGAGGTGGACCCAGAAGATGATATCAAAACCTTACCAAATTTTGCATAGGAACTTTATTTTATGACTGGAACAAAATAAAATTGGGGACAGATTGTTTTCTTGACATAGGGGCGTTTGATGCACCCTAATGCATGCGTATGTGTGTGTGAATATGTAGAAATGCATTGAAGATTAATTCATCTACAATTTTAGAAACAGGAATCAAATTCCTGCGAGGGGCTAAGTGTGAAAAAATCCTGACTCAATGCGGGGCTCGAACCAGGAACCTATATATATATATATATATATATATATATATATATATATATATATATATATATATATATATATATATATATATATATATATATATATATATATATATATATATATATATATATATATATATATATATATATATATATATATATACAGTGGAACCTTGACTTACGAGTGCCCCAACTTACGAGTTTTTCGAGATACGAGCCGTCGCTCGGGCGGTTTATTGCTTTGAGATGCGAGCCGAGATCTGAGTTACGAGCTTTCGCCACCCGGTCACGTGGTTATCTTGCCGTGCAAGTACAGTATCTCTGCCGTATATCGCTGCATTTTTGTTTTCGCATGTTGGTTATTTTGAGTTTACGCCAGCCGCCACCAGGTGGGTTCTGGTCACGTGGTTATCTTGCCGTGCAAGTACAGTATCTCTGCCGTATATCGCTGCATTTTTGTTTTCGCATGTTGGTTATTTTGAGTTTACGCCAGCCGCCACCAGGTGGGTTCTGGTCACGTGGTTATCTTGCCGTGCAAGTACAGTATCTCTGCCGTATATCGCTGCATTTTTGTTTTCGCATGTTGGTTATTTTGAGTTTACGCCAGCCGCCACCAGGTGGGTTCTGGTCACATGGTTATCTTGCCGTGCAAGTACAGTATCTCTGCCGTATATCGCTGCATTTTTGTTTTCGCATTTTGGTTATTTTGGAAAATTTCTTATTTTTAACCATGGGGCCTAAGAAAGTGAGTGCCAAGTGCAGTGCTGAGAAGAAGAAGAGGATGTTGAGCTTGGCTATAAAACACGCAATCGTCGAACAACATGAGCGAGGTGTGCGTGTTGTCGACTTGGTGAGGCGGATGTGAAGGCAGCTGAAGATTTTAGTATAACTTTTGCCGAACTGATAGAAGCCGAACGATACATCCCCCAGCAAAACTTCAACTGTGACGAGACAGGGCTCTTCTGGAAAAAGATGCCGAGGAGGACGTATATAACGGCAGAGGAGAAGAGCATGCCAGGCCACAACTTGTTCAGAGTGCCGGCGATAGCTCGCCTTCTCTTTGTGGAAAACACGGTGAGATCCTTAACATCCAACAACTAATGGGACGCAAACGGGGCGCCCAGTTTAGCGGTACACACATTGATGAATCACCCTGCCTGTGATTCACCCATGACAGGTTATAGCTGGGTCGGGATTCAAACCCAGGCTGGACAGTTTAGACTTTAGAGTCAAGTGTGCGTACCTCCAGTCCAGGCCATCCTGCCAACTTGTATGCTGCATACAGGTGAAATATAAAGCGCGAGATATTTTTATATATACTGTATATTTTAAAAAAAATTGGTGTGGTTTTTGGCGGGCTGGAACGGATTAATAGCATTTCAATGCATTTTAATGGGGAAATTTGATTTGAGAAACGAGCAATTTGAGTTACGAGCTCGGTCACAGAACGAATTAAACTCGTAAGTCAAGGTTCCACTGTATATATAAAAATATAATATATAAATATAATATAGAAAATAAATATTATATATATATATATATATATATATATATATATATATATAGATAGATATATATAAAACACAGTTTGTGTGTGTGTGTGTGTGTGTGTGTGTGTGTGTGTGTGTGTGAGTGTGTGTGTGTGTGTGTGTGTGTAATGTGACCGATAGACTCCTAACCGGAGAGGCTTACGTGCTTGATATTTGGCATAGACATGGCCATTGAGCCTGGGACGAACATGGCCGAACTCAATATATTTGACGATCCATATTTTTTATTCATATTTACCTCAGCGCATTTCAGCGCACGGAATCAACGGAATCAGAGCAGGCGGGCGCTGATTCGCTCAGAGCGATCACGTGATGACGCTATGACGCTATGAACGCTATGACGCTATGAACGCTATGACGCTATGGAAAAAAAAAATCGCTATGACGTTCAGAGCTCGCTCAGAGCGATCACATGATGACGCTATGACGCTATGAAAAAAAAAATTGCTATGACGCTATGAACGATATGACGCTATGAATGCTATGACGCTATGAACGATATGACGCTATGGAAAAAAAAAATCGCTCGCTTTGCCAAGGGGCTCGCGCCCCCCCCCCCCCCCCCGTTCCCCTCCCCTCCCCGTCCACCTCCCCCTCGCCACCCCGGCCCGGCAATGGCGGGTACTTCTGCTAGTATATATATATATATATATATATATATATATATATATATACACAATATACATACACATCATACATATGTATATATATATTTATTTTTTAATATATATACGTGCACACACATACATATATATATATATACAGTCATGTGAAAAAGTAAGTACACCCCATGCAAAGTTTTGACTTTTTCAACATATTTCAACATACAGCTATTTGATCTTCATTTCAACAATATTGATAGATAAAGGTGATATAATATAACAAATATCATGAAACATTTACATTTTGTAGTCCATTGTATAATTTAAATAAACATATAATGCAAATTTGGCATGTGGAAAAATTAAGTACACCCCTACATATATCACTACTTCAAATACCTAAAATTAGAATCAGGTGCACCAGCTCAGGTGCAAATGATTAGAACATTGTTAGAGATAATTTTGGAGGAACCAGTCTCATTTAAACCTCAGACATTTAGCTTGGTTTGCTCTTTGTTAATGAAGTGTGCGGCGTCACCATGCCTAGATCAAAAGAGCTCTCTGAGGCCTTCAGAAAGAAGGTTATAGATGCCTACAAGTCTGGGAAGGGATTTAAAAAGATCTCCAAGCAATTTGAAATCCATCATTCGACTGTCCGGAAGATAATCTACATGAATGAAATGAATGAATGAATGAATCTACAAGTGGAGAAAATTCCAAACAACTGCCAACTTGTTCAGGCCAGGCCGCCCCAGCAAGTTCAGCCCGAGAGCAGACCGCAAGATGCTGAAAGAAGACTCTAAGATCCCGGAATGTCATCACGGGACCTACAGGTAGCTCTTGCCACTGTTGATGTCAAAGTGCACGAGTCTACCATTAGAAAGAGGCTGCACAAATTTGATCTATATGGGAGGTGTGCCAGGACGAAACATTTGCTGTCCAGAAAGAACATCAGGGCAAGACTAAAGTTTGCCAATGAACACCGAGGCAAAGACCAGCATTTCTGGAACAATGTGCTCTGGACAGATGAGTCAAAGGTAGAGCTATTTGGCCACATTACCAGAAGACATGTTTGGCAAAAACCAAAGACAGCATTTGACCACAAGAACTTGATACCAACTGTAAAGCATGGTGGTGGAAATATTATGGTTTGGGGCAGCTTTGCTGCATCAGGGCCTGGGCAGCTCACCATCATAGAATCCACTATGAATTCTTCATTGTACCAGAGGCTGCTTGAGGATAATGTGAGGCCATCTTTCGGAAAGTTGAAGCTCAACCGAAGGTGGACCTTGCAACATGACAATGACCCTAAACATACCAGTAAATACACCAAGGAATGGCTGAAAAGAAAGAAATGGAGGGTTCTGGAATGGCCAAGTCAAAGCCTGGATCTAAATCATATTGAGATGTGTGGGGATTTGAAACGAGCTGTGCATACAAGAAAACCCCTCAAACATCGCACAGCTTAAAGAATTCTGCATGGAGGAATGGGCAAAAATTTCTCCCAGTCGATGTCAGAGACTGGTAGACAGTTATAAGAAATGCCTACTTCAGGTTGTTTCTGCCAAAGGGGGCAATACCACCTATTAGAGCCAAGGGTGTACCTACTTTTTCCACATGTGAAATTTGCATTTATGTTTATTTAAATTATACAATGGACTACAAAATGTAAATGTTTCATGATATTTTTTATATTATATCAACTTTATCTATCAATATTGTTGAAATTAAGATCAAATAGCTGTATGTTGAAATATGTTGAAAAAGTCAAAACTTTACATGGGGGGTACTTACTTTTTCACGTGACTGTGTATGTATGTATGTATGTATGTATGTATGTATGTATGTATGTATGTATGTATGTATGTATGTATGTATGTATGTATGTATGTATGTATGTATATATATATGTATATATATATATTGTTGCGGATATGGGATTTGCATCCATCCATATCCGCTTGTAAATATTCCCCTATTTCCTCAATACTTCCCAACTATCCCCAATCCCCCATTCCCTAGTCCCATTTTCTGTAAACAACACTCTGTAGACCCGACCTCCCCCTATTTCCCCCATTAAATGTCGTGCCCAGGTTCACCGCATCTCATGTAAGACAACTATAGGACATCTTGCTAGTTATTCTTAGTCTATGTCAGTTAAAGACTCGTTTCCATTAATTCTGACCCTTCGTTGCACCAGAATGTGATTGTATGGCACCGTTAGGAAGTTTAGGACCTCCCAATACCTCCCCGCAGCTCTTCCTCACGGTTCAGCAACAACAACAACAACAACAGCAACGGCGGCGGCGTGCACAGGGAGTGCGCGTCCTCACTCCGGCTTGGTTGGTAGGGGGTGTTGGGAGGGCATGAGGCCTTCCCAGCGAGCCGCCATCGAACATGTGCTCGACGGGGTTACCAAATAGGGGCTCCCTGTCAGCTCCTCGTCAAGGGCGGAGTCCGGTAACCCCCGCACCCAATGGGAGCGGCGGACCGGTCCCATCTGGGGCGGAGCCAACCAGCCGAGGGCGTGTCACTCCCCGCTGAGCATGCGCAGCAAGAGGGAGGTGACGTCAGATGCGCGCTGAGCTTGGAGAAAGAAAGACGCCACCTCCGAGCGCTGTGAGGCCTCCCTGCATCTCTTGGACCGTGCTTGATCCTGTCCCCGAGCCAAGGTGCACCTTGTGCTATCGACTACCTGTCCCTTCCTGCCATCAATCCCTGTGTAAGTCAGCCTTGTCCCGTTTGTCTGTGGTCTGTCTGGGATAAAATAAGATTGTATTTAAGTGCCTATCTCTTCTGTGTCTTTACCTCACTACCTTGTAATCTACCCCTTTTCTCCCCCACTGTAATTATATCCTCCTCCGGAGGTCTTGAGAACTGTACCCCTTGCGTCGTTTCATCTATCCCAGTCGTTGTGTCCTTTCCATCATTGATTTAGCATAGCGCGATTTGGTCAACGTCTGGGTGGAATCGGGGTCTAGTCGGGGAATAACTGTTAGGTCGCGGTAATACACCACCGCTCGGTCGAAATAACATCTAACCGCGATCCGTAACAAATGTGCCTGTATCCAGAAAGCTAGTCAACCAACGACTGGTTCAAGCAGGCTATCGTGCCAGGCGTCCCCTGAGAAAGCCACGCCTGACCAGACAACACAGCCAGCGCCGATTGCAGTGGGCCAGAGAGCACCGTCAATGGCAGCCAGGACACTGGAATCGCGTGATCTTCAGTGACGAGTCTAGATTTCTGGTCTATCGTCAAGATGGCCACGTCCGAGTGCGCAGACAAGTGCATGAAGCCTACAACAAAGATTGTATAGTGCCAAGAGTCCAAGCTGGAGGTGGTGGGGTGACCGTTTGGGCTGCTTTTCATGCAGGGGGCAAAACTGACCTGGTTGTTCTGAATGGAAACCTGAACCAGTTCAAGTACAGGGCCATTCTGGAAGAAACATTGCTTCCATTTGCTCGTGCAGCCTTTCGAGGAAACTTTGTCTTCCAAGATGACAATGCACGGCCTCATCGTGCTCGCATGATCCAACACTTTCTTGCTGACCGTGGTGAAGAGCACATGGAGTGGCCTGCCATGTCCCCGGATATGAATCCGATAGAGAACTTGTGGGAAGAATTAACGCGTCAAATAGACCACTTGGACCAGCAGCCGACCTCTGTGCGTGAATTGCAGCAGGCTATTGTCACTGCATGGCAAGCGATTCCTGTCCAAACCTTGGCAAATCTCGTGAACAGCATTCCTCGACGTGTACGTACTCTCCTGAATGCTCGTGGGGGTTACACGACGTACTGAACTGTAATTTTACTGTCCGTAATCCCAGTCGTAATTTAACTTTTGTTTTTGTTTAAAAATTTTTGGCTAATGTGCAAAATAAAGAGATACTTCTGGAAAACGTACAGAAGTTTAACACAGTACTGTCCATGAATTGAGTTCGATAACAGTTTACATCACTTTCAAGGATCAATTTATTTGTTTCGAAATGTTAAATGTGGTTTTTGTTTCTTTTAAAGGTCACATTAACAAAATCTAGAATAACTTCAACATAATTCCAATGAACTTTTGGTTCTAAGACATCTTGAAAAGTAAGTTCACCCCCACAAAAAAAATATTCCATATTAAATGCCAAGTCTGTGTATATATATATATATATATATATATATATATATATATATATATATATATATATATATATATATATATATATATATATATATGTATATATATTGTTGCGGATATGGGATTTACATCCATCCATATCCGCTTGTAAATATTCCCCTATTTCCTCAATACTTCCCAACTATCCCCAATCCCCCATTCCCTAGTCCCATTTCCTGTAAACAACACTCTGTAGACCCGACCTCCCCCTATTTCCCCCATTAAATGTCGCATCCAGGTCCACCGCATCTCACGTAGACAACTATAGGACATCTTGCTAGTTATTCTTAGTCTATGTCAGTTAAGGACTCGTTTCCATTAATTCTGACTCTTCGTTGCACCAGAATGTGATTGTATGGCACCGTTAGGAAGTATAGGACCTCCCAATACCTCCCCGCAGCTCTTCCTCACGGTTCAGCAACAACAACAACAACAGCAACAACAACGGCGGCGGCGCGGGGAGTGCGCGTCCTCACTCCGGCTTGGTTGGTGGGGGGGTGTTGGGAGGGCACCAAGCCTTTCCAACGAACCGCCATCGGACATGTGCTCGACGGGGTTACCAAGTAGGGGCTCGCTGTCAGCTCCTCGTCAGGGGCGGAGCCCGGTAACCCCCGCACCCAATAGAAGCGGCGGACCGATCCCATCTGGGGCGGAGCCAACGAGCCGAGGGCGTGTCACTCCCCGCTGAGCATGCGCAGGAAGAGGGAGGTGACGTCAGATGCGCGCAGAGCTGAAGGAGAAAGGACGCACCCTCCGAGCGCCGAGAGACCTCCCAAAGACTGAGCTGTATCCTGTCCCTGAGCCAAGGTGCACCTTGTGCTATCGACTGCCTGTCCTTCCCTGCCATCAATCCCTGTGTAAGTCAGTCTTGTTCCGTTTGTCTGTGGTCTGTCTGGGCTGGATAAGATTGTGTCTAAGTGCCTATCTCTTCTGTGCTTTACCTCATACCTTGTAATCTACCCCTTTTCTCCACCACCAATTATATCCTCCTCCGGAGGTCTTGAGAACTGTACCCCTTGTGTCGTTTCATTTATCCCAGTCGTTGTGTCCTTTCCAAATCATTGATTTAGCATAGCGCGACTTGGTCAACGTCGAGTGGAATCGGGTGAGTTGGGGGTAATCGGGTAAACTGTGCGAACACGGCGGCCATTCCGCTCGGCCCATCATAACATCTAAGCCGTGTCCGTAACAATTGGTGTCGAGGAGTGAGATCGGACCCGAAGCGCGCTTAACACGCTCAAAATTACAAGTAACCGAAATTTGTTTTGTTGTAAAATAAAAACCCGAATTTTGAAAGTCGCGCTATGGCAGATCAAGACGGCTGGGTTCCGGTAGAGGAGAGTGGGGTAGAATCGACCCAGGACCCCAGGGAAGAAGTGGGGAAAATGGTGGAGGAGAGTAAAGAAGGTGTGGTTGAGGGAGTATCAGACGCACAAAATGGCGTCCTCGCGCATGTGGGTGTAGCGGCACCAAATTTTGCCGCGCCCTTTGTACCAACGGTGGAAGACATGCAATTAATTATGGCTGAAATGGAGGCCCTTTTGGACAGGAACAGTGAGCGATTGTTAAACAAAATGGATGCTAACAGTGAGCGATTGGGAAACCAAATGGAAGCAATAACAAACGGATTGGGAAACCAAATGGAAGCAATAACGAACGGATTGGGAAACCAAATGGAAGCAATAACGAACGGATTGGGAAACCAAATGGAAGCAATAACGAACGGATTGGGAAACCAAATTGAAGCAATAACCAACAGAATGGGTGACCGCATGCAAAAATGTGGGGAGACCATGGATCGCATGGTGGGCGAAAGGGTCCCAGGGGTGCACGAGGAGGTAACGCGGGTCGAAAAGCGCTGGTTGAGCGAAGCGGAGGAAAGCACGGGTACAATGACGGGGGTAGAAATCGCGACACGGGGTTTGGAAAAGCCGGCGACCGATGAGGTAGAGGGAATTTTATTAAAGCCAACGGTCGTCGAGGGGAACAAAGACAAAGCAGTGCTGGGAATTAAAATTGAAGAGATGACGGAGGTAGCCCGGGAATTGCAGGGAGAAATGGAAAATGTGCAAAGTCCCTGCTCACATCACGATGCTGTGCTTAATCCAAATGGAAGTTTACAGGTTCGCGTGGAGAAAAGGATCCCCCAGGTGAGTCGTGCTGTTGTGTATTGTGCGGGTAGATTTTGCAGGAGGATGTTTGGCGACAAAAGAATTGTCGCGCGATTGGGATCGATATGGCATCCGGGCGTTGGTGAAGGGTCCCGTGTGAGTAAAAATGGCACGCGTGTGAGGAAAAAGTGTGCGTCGGCGAGTGGGTGTGTTATAACGTGTGGGAGTGAAACCGAGTGCGAGCAAGAATGCACGTCGGGGTGTACGGAGTGTACGTGCGAGGGTGAGAGTGACACGAGGAGTGAGTTGGTGGTGGAGCGGGTGCGAGAATGCACGCTTGGAATGGTTGAGGGTGTGCGAGGAAGCACACCTGAGTTGGTCATGGCGCGAGTGTGGTAGAGCCCATCTGAGCGCGTTAGTGGGTGGATGCCAGAGTGCACGCCCATGGTGAGTGTTACGGAGGACGTAACGGAGGAGAGGTGTGGACCGAGGTGTGCGCGAGAGGTGTGGTGTGTAACAGGGAGAGCGTTGGTGGAATGTACGGACGGCGTTGGAACGCCGGGTTTTGTGAGGGTAAAAGGGGTAGCGTATGCGTGTGAGCATGCAGGTGAAGCATCGACGGTAACCGGGTTAGCGGTTAGGGCGACGGATAGCCGATGCGAGCACTTGGGGCGCGGTGTGCTTTGTTGGATGCGAGGCCCGGCGTGGATCGAAGCTGCGTTGTTTCTCTTCGAAGCGTCGTTGCCGAATCGGGCTTGGCCCCGCCCCGCACGGTCGAGTCCGGGCCTTGGCGGGCGAGGCGACCGGTCCGGTTCAAGGGCGAGTGGGAGGAAGCGGTACGGTGCCCCCTCGTGGGGACGGGGTTCCGACCGGGGGAGATTGAGCCATCGGGCCCGGGACCGCAAGGTGCCGCGCCGAGATGGTGCGTGGAACCTCGGTCCAACCAAACCACCTCCTTTGAACCGAAAGCCGGACGGATTCAACCTGCAGGCGACCAAACCACCCGAATTCATTGCTCGGCTTTACGAACCGAGTTTAATGATGTCACGACGCACCGAGGCTAGGATATAGTGGACTGTGATGATGATGGTAGTGATTTGATACGAAATTTATAATAGTGGGTAGAATTGGCAGTAAATGGAAAATTTTTGAATTGGTTGGAATTTGGACGAGCAAAATTGATAGTGGGACCTCCCCGATGTGGTGGGATGGGCAATCCACCATCCCTCACGGCGAGGGGGGGCAAATGCGCTATAGATTATGGGGTGTATGGCAGTGAAAACTAGCCCGGGTGGGTTCGGATATTGTGTGTAGGGATCTAGAAGAGATTGACATTAGGTAACGTTAAGGTTTAGTTAGTGACTGATACCTGTAGTGGGGACGCAGGTAGATTAGTATGGATGATAATGACGAGGGAGCGCAATAGTTTAAAGGGACGACTGGGAAGCGCAAGTTTCAGAGGGGAGTAGTTAGTTGAGATGATGCTGTGTGAGAACTGGAAAGGTGTGTGGAGCAGTGAGGGAGTAGTGAGTGTTGTGGATCAGCGCGAATGCGCTTGGGGGAGAGAAGGGTGCAGGTGGCACCAGGTGTGAGTGCACAGGTGTGCACCAACAGGTGAATGGAATAAATGGTTGTGTGGAAGACATGGAGTGTGGAATAAGTGGAGTATTGGAATGGATGGTCGTGGAGTGAGTATGGTGGAAACGATGGAGTGGAGTGGGTGGTGCGAAGGTGTGAATGGGGGAAGAGTGGACCCCCATCACGAATACCCGGGGCGGGTAGTGTAAGTGTTAGGTAGAGGGTATAGGTAAATTGTGGTTGGATATTGGCATCTGTGGTGCGGGTGACAGAATGGTATTTGGATGGGTGCATTAGTGTTGTGGAAATGGCTGGGCGTGTAGCCTGTTAGTGTGTGTAGTTGGGTTGGGCACTCCACCACTGTGAGGATGTCGGCCAGGTGAGGCCGCAGGTGGGCTCTGGGAGCCGGTAGTTGTGGATGGGGCCCGAGGATCTGGAGGACGGACCCGGGTAGCCCAGTGCCAGAGGGCACCGAGTGGGGTGACAGAGCCAGGAGGGGCCGTCCCCAGTAGATAGGTTAGGTTAAGGAGCAGGTAAGCTCGGGTGGCAACTACAGTGGTGGAGGTGTGCAGGTGGGTAGACCTGCTGGGAGACCTACACGTCACAGCCCAGAAATTGTGCGAGGGCACCGGGAGATGAATCGGGGGAGTGAGACCCCAAATTGAGAAGCACCACAGTTTGGTCAATGGGAATTGGTTTTTAGAACCCATAGAGTAAGTTGGCCAATGGATTGGCAGGGAAAGACCCCGGGTAGTGTAAAGTGTGTTAATGTCATTTAGAGGATAGTTAGGATTGAAGTCTCCTCGCACCATCTACATGCACTCACCTGAGATGACGTACCTCCACACCATGCCATGTTTTGTTATTTTATTGTGCAGATGCTTGGAATGTGAGACGCATCATGACGTGGGTGTGACATTGTGCTTTGTTGTTCCATCTCTTCCTCCTTATGAGGATTGATGACGAATTGGGTGATGGCAAATTTTGGATAGAGGGATTGTGGTGACGAATTTGGTATAGAGGAAATATGGGGAGACGTGACAGTAGCGACGGATTGGTAATGTGTAGATTTTGTACATATGGGGTAAGGGCAAGGGTAGTGTAGGTGACAGGGGGGGTGACGTACGGTAGGGACGACCTTTCTCACTTCGCCCTCCGTACGCATTTCTCCTTGCATTGCCTTGTTTGATGTGTACCCTTGTGACCTTACCCCTCGCTCATGTCTCTTTTGTCTCCCACATGACCTGTGCGCCATTGGGTGCCGAGGGGAGCGTGCGTGAGTCGGCCATTGTGCGCCCGGCACTCTCAGAACCAGCTGTCTGCATCGATGCACCACATTATGGACCACATGTCTGTGGCCGAGCACCACTTATGGACCCAATGGGTTGGGGCATGGCCCCTCTGCTGGAACCGGCCATGAGGGCCCGAAATCTTGCTGGCGGACCTTGGCCACAGGGCACCGATGCCCCACAGGTGAACCACACTAGTCGGCCCTGTGGGCCATAAATAAATAAAAATGGACACGTTGGGTGCATTTCATTTTATGCTCAAATAGGCCGCCAGTAAGAAAATGAAAGGAAATGACAACATCTGGAAGAAAGTAATAGCCAGCAGAGGGAGCCGAAGAGCAAGAGACACCTGCAGGGTTTGGGTTTGTTGGTTTTATTTTATTTTCATGAACAATGGTGACTGCACCGATTGGTGCTTGGGTGTGTATTGGTGCGTTTTTGGGTGCTTTAATGGTGCATTGATGCAGAGCAGACTGTCTCCCCCCCAGAAAGAACAATCACAGGTCCTGGGTTAGTCTTGTAAATAAAGTAGCGTCAATTGTAAATAATGCTCCCTACCGGCTGTATGTTTAGTTTGAGGATGCTTTTCGCGATTCGGTTATCCTGTGGGTGTGTTTCTGTGAGGAGAAGGGTGCAACGTCGCACGGGGACATATTTACTCATTTGTGAACATCTGTAAAACTGTCGCACTCAGGGTTGAGTTAATAGTAGAGGGAACTACATCTGAGTGCCACACTAACGTAGGTAAAAATTTATCGGGTCGGGATGCCCCGAGGTAGAGAAGGGTGCAATGTTGCGGATATGGGATTTACATCCATCCATATCCGCTTGTAAATATTCCCCTATTTCCTCAATACTTCCCAACTATCCCCAATCCCCCATTCCCTAGTCCCATTTCCTGTAAACAACACTCTGTAGACCCGACCTCCCCCTATTTCCCCCATTAAATGTCGCATCCAGGTCCACCGCATCTCACGTAGACAACTATAGGACATCTTGCTAGTTATTCTTAGTCTATGTCAGTTAAGGACTCGTTTCCATTAATTCTGACTCTTCGTTGCACCAGAATGTGATTGTATGGCACCGTTAGGAAGTTTAGGACCTCCCAATACCTCCCCGCAGCTCTTCCTCACGGTTCAGCAACAATAACAACAACAGCAACAACAACGGCGGCGGCGCAGGGAGTGCGCGTCCTCACTCCGGCTTGGTTGGTGGGGGGTGTTGGGAGGGCACCAAGCCTTTCCAACGAGCCGCCATCGGACATGTGCTCGACGGGGTTACCAAGTAGGGGCTCGCTGTCAGCTCCTCGTCAGGGGCGGAGCCCGGTAACCCCCGCACCCAATAGAAGCGGCGGACCGATCCCATCTGGGGCGGAGCCAATGAGCCGAGGGCGTGTCACTCCCCGCTGAGCATGCGCAGGAAGAGGGAGGTGACGTCAGATGCGCGCAGAGCTGAAGGAGAAAGGACGCACCCTCCGAGCGCCGAGAGACCTCCCAAAGACTGAGCTGTATCCTGTCCCTGAGCCAAGGTGCACCTTGTGCTATCGACTGCCTGTCCTTCCCTGCCATCAATCCCTGTGTAAGTCAGTCTTGTTCCGTTTGTCTGTGGTCTGTCTGGGCTGGATAAGATTGTGTCTAAGTGCCTATCTCTTCTGTGCTTTACCTCATACCTTGTAATCTACCCCTTTTCTCCACCACCAATTATATCCTCCTCCGGAGGTCTTGAGAACTGTACCCCTTGTGTCGTTTCATTTATCCCAGTCGTTGTGTCCTTTCCAAATCATTGATTTAGCATAGCGCGACTTGTTCAACGTCGAGTGGAATCGGGTGAGTTGGGGGTAATCGGGTAAACTGTGCGAACACGGCGGCCATTCCGCTCGGCCCATCATAACATCTAAGCCGTGTCCGTAACAATATATATATATATATATATATATATATATATATATATATATATATATATATATATACATACATATATACATATTGTTACAGACGCGGCTTTAGATGTTATATTGACCGAGCGGTGGTGTATTTAACCGCGTCCGAACAGTTACTCCCCGATTAGAACCCGATTCCACCCGACGTTGACCAGATCGCCCCACAGATATTCAATCGGGAAACCTCTAAAGCGACCGAAAGAGAATGAAAAAGAAGAAGAAGAAGAAGAATACGGAGGAAGAACAGATTTATTATACACACACAGCAATGGATGGAAGAAGCAGTAACACAGCGAATCGTTAACTTACACTATTCATTTTTACTTAACCCCAAGACAACGAGCAGGACAGGACGTTCACACTTACACAGGGGATAATGCAGGCAGGTAGGGCTTGAGGTGGATTGCTTGAGAGGGAGGCAAAGTCGGGAGGCAGCAGCTCGCAATTCCTCGCGGTTTTGGCGGGAAAACCCTCCGTCGCGTATCCGCTGCGGTAGACGTCACGCGCTGGTTCGGCACACCTGCTCCTCTTCTTGTGGTGGAGCCGTCTCCCTCCTTTCAGCGCGTCTCTCCAAAGCTGGTTTCCTTGCCGAGTACCTCTCCTCTTTGGCTTGGAGCGTTTCGCATCTCACCGCTCCTCTTGGTGCAGCCTCTTTGCTCATCTCCCAGGTCATCTCTTAAAGCAGTCCCTTACAGTCGCTTTTATCACCTCGGGCGAAATCAAGCCGCCGGCTCCGAGGGCACGCCTACCGGGTCGCTCACCGCGGTGCTGATTGGCTGTTAGGGCTGGTTCACTCCTTCCCTCTTATGACGAGGTGGAGACACGCCTTTCTTCTCCGACTCAAAGCACATGGGCAATGGCGGCCTGCGGGATTGAAAACAACTCCCCTTTTGAAAGGAACTTTGGAGAGCGGAGATGTTTGGGGAAATTGGAAGGGCCTACGCTTATTTTGTTTGATACAATGCAAAGTCAATCTAGTGGGAAACACATATTTAGCCTACATGGAATAAGGAAATACACTATTTAAAAGATATATCGTGACCTGCGTGTAAGTTTCATGGAATTAACTAGGAGGACGGCTGCGACCATTATTTAGATTACCAGGGTGTTACCATACTTTTGTAACGTTCACATTGTAACGTTTTCACATTCGTTACACTTCCTCCAAAATTGTTACACTTCTCAAAAACCGTTACACTTCTCAAATTCGTTACACACTTCTCAAAATCGTTACACTGCACCCTCCTTTCTTCAGGCCCGTACTCGGGCCTACTAAACTTTAACTTAGTGTGACACGTAGGTGTAATTCCCTCTACAATTAACCTGACCCTGAGTGTGACAATTTTAAAACACAAATAAGTATGTCCCCCTATTGCATTGCACCCTGTCTAACAGACTCAAGCCCACAGCTAACCAAATTACGGAATTATTCTCAAACTATACATTTACGGTGGGGAGCATTATTTACAATGACGTGATTTCTTATTTACAACGCAACCCAGGACCTGTGTTTTTTTTTTTTTCTTTTTAGGGAACAAGAGAAAGAAATTCCTGTTGGGAGGGAGGAGACAGCACGCATTGCATCGATGCACCAGTACCAATACCACCAAAGCACCCAAAAGCACCAAAAACACCACAAGCACCACAAAGCACCAAAAGCACCACTCGGTGTGCAGTCACCATGGTTCTTAATAAACACAACAAAACAACTGGTGGTGGTCTTCTCTTTCTCTGCTGGGCCGATGTTCTTCCCGACGTCTTCTGGCTTCATGCGGCCTAGTTGGAAATAATAAAAAGCACAACTTGTGTCCATTTTTATTTAGGGCCTCAGGGGCCAACTAAGGGTGGTCCACCTGTTTGGCATAGGTGCCACCTTACCGAGGTCCGCAAGCAAGAT
Organism: Myxine glutinosa; assembly: GCF_964187855.1. Classification (NCBI taxonomy): domain Eukaryota; kingdom Metazoa; phylum Chordata; class Myxini; order Myxiniformes; family Myxinidae; genus Myxine; species Myxine glutinosa. The sequence goes on along the minus strand of NC_136273.1, from coordinate 41,121,822 downwards.
TCCCTGGCCACTATGGCCGGTCTCCAACAGAGGTGCCCTGCCCCAGAACCTGGGGTCCATCAAGTGGTACTTGGCCGCAGAACAGCGGTCCATAAAGTGGTACATCAACGCAATGCATGCTGGTTCTGGGAATCTCGGGCGCACAATGGCCACCTCACGCACGCTCCCCTCGGCACCCAATGGCGCACAGGTCATGTGGGAGACAAAAGAAAGACAATTGAGCGAGGGGTAAGGTCACAAGGGTACACGTCAATAAGGCAATGCAAGGCGAAATGCGTACGGAGGGCGAAGTGAGAAAGCTCGTCCCTACCGTACGTCACCCCCCTGTCACCTACCCTACCCTTGCCCTTGCCCTTACCCCATATGTACAAAAATCTACACATTACCAATTCGTCACTACTGTCACGTCTTCCCCATATTTCCCCTATACCAAATTCGTCACCACAATCCCTCTACTTCAAAATTTGCCATCACCAATTCATCATCAATCCTCATAAGGAGGGAGAGATGGAATTACGCACAATGTCACACCCACGTCATGATGCGTCTCACAATCCAAACATTTGCATCATAAAAAATAATCAAAACATGGCATGGTGTGGAGTACCTGTCACCTCAGGTGAGTGGATGCAGATGGTGCGAGGAGATCCTTCATCCTAACTATCCTCTAAATGACTTTAACACACTTTACACTACCCGGGGTCTCTCCCTGCCAATCCATTGGCCAACTTACACTATGGGTTCTAAAAACCAATTCCCATTGACCAAACTGTGGTGCCTCTCAATTTGGGGTCTCACTCCCCCGATTCATCTCCCGGTGCTCTCGCACAATTTCTGGGCTGCGACGTCTAGCTCTCCCAACAGGTCTACCCACCTGCACACCTCCACCACTGTAGTTGCCACCCGAGCTTACCTAGCTCCTCACCCTAACCTAACTAACTGGGGACAGCCCCTCTCCTGGCTCTGTCACCCCATGGTGCCCTCTGGCACTGGGCTACCCGGGTCCGTCCTCCGGATTCTCGGGCCCCATCCACAACAACTACTACCGGCTCCCAGAGCCCACCTGCGGCCTCACCTGGCCGACATCCTCACAGTGGTGGAGTGCCCAAACCAACTACACACACTAACAGGCTACACGCCCAGCCATTTCCACAACACTAATGCACCCATCCACATACCATTCTGCATCCGCACCACAGATGCCAATATCCAACCACAATTTACCTGTACCCTCTACCTAACACTTACACTACCCGCCCCGGGTATCCGTGATGGGGGTCCACTCTTCCCCCATTCACACCTTCGCACCATCCACTCCACTCCACAATTTCCACCATTCTCACTCCACGACCATCCATTTCAATACTCCAGATATTCCACACTACCATTTATTCCACACAGCCACATACACCTGTTGTTGCACACCTGTGCCCTCACACCTGGTGCCACCTGCACCCTCCTTTCTTCCTGGACCATTTGGTCAACACAACACGCAATCACTATCACTCACTCATACACTGCTCCATCCACCTGTTCAGTTGCACACCTGTGCAATCACACCTGTTCAATTCTCACCTGTTCAATCTTCACACACACGGCATCATCTGAGCTAACTACTCCCCTCTGAAACTTGCGCTTCCCAGTCGTCCCTTTAAACTATTGCGCTCCCACGTCATTATAATCCACACTAATCTACCTGCGTCCCCACTACAGGTATCAGTCACTAACTAAACTTAACGTTACCTAATGTCATCTTCGCTAGATCCCTACAATTATCCAAGCCCTCCCTGGCTCGGTTGTCATAGCCACCCCATAAGCTATTGCGCATTTGCCCCCACGTCTGTGAGGGATGGTGGATTTGCCATCCCTCCACATCGGGGGTCTCTCACTATCAATTTTGTTCGTCCAGATTCCAACCAATTCAAAAATTTTCCATTTACTGCCAATTCTACTCACTTTTCTAAATTTCGTTTTAAATCACTATCACTATCACCATCACCCATCTACTTATTACATCCTCTCGGTGCGCCAATTCACGTCTACAGCCCGGCTTCGTACAGCCGAGCAATGAACGCGGATTCTTTTGTGCCGGCGGCTGGATGCGTCCCGCATTCGGGGCAGGGGCGGGGGCTTACCCGGGCCGAGATCCCACGCACCACCTCGGCGTGGAGCCATCCAATGTCCCGATCTCGACCTGCCGGCACGTCTCAACAAAACGTGGTCGCCATAACGACCCTTCCTATCCAGCTGCCCGCTCCGCCTAGTGGAGCTCGGACGCGGCCGTTCCAAGCGAGGCACAGCGTGGATCGCGTACGGCGGTTCTTTCGAACCCGCCGTGGTTCGGATCCCCGCTGGTCCTCGCGGCACGCGAAGCTGCCCGACGCGCACCGAGGGTCCGATTCGGCTATAAGTCGTTCTAACCTCTAACCCGGTTACCGTCGACGCTTCACCTGGATTCTTACAAGCATACGCTACCCCTTTCTTGCTCATACATGCAGCTGTTCCCATTCTCCTCGTACCTTTCCTTACACACCTCGGTACACTCATTCCGCTCACAGCCTTGGTCACACACCTGACCACCGAACACCTTGGCACACATTCGTCGCTCGCACACCTCACCAACACACCTCTTCGCGCCCCTTCCTCGGTCACCTCCTCTGTGACCATCACAGGTGTGCTTTCACTCGCACACCCCACCACGTGCCTCACGACCAATTCCAGCGTGCATTCCCACTCACGCTCTACCATTCCAGGTGTGCATCCTTCCATTCCAGGTGTACATCCTCGCTCACCTGTCACAACCAACTCACGCTCCGTTTCACTCTCACTACTCTCACCTCCACTCTTGACAACGCACTCACCCTTCCTCTCGACAGCGCACTCTTTCCTCATGCACCCGTCCGTTACACACCTCTCTCACGCACACTTTTTCGTTACTTCCTCCGTAACACTCACCACACCGCGCTTCCATGTACCCCCTCGCACACGCGCTTCGACCAACTCACTCTTGACGGCACACTCACTCCTTGGCGTGCACTTTTTCCTCACACCCCATGGTCGGACATTCTCGCACACCTCTTTTTTCGCACACCAGACCTGTCGCACACTTCACCAACGGCCTTTCACGAACACCCGGATCCAAAGCAACCCCCAAGCCGACTGAAGCTTTCCTCACATCATATACATTGCCACTCACCTCCGTACTTCGTCGTCGCACCTCCTCTGCCACCTGCAAACTTTTTATTTGGTTAGTGAGCACCTCATCATGATTTGAACACAGACCTTGTACATATTCCATTACCTCCTCCTGGATTTCTCTCTTAGTTTCTGTCCGTCCCTTCTTATTATTATAAATTATTATAAAAATCAATTATCGAAAAAAAATCATATATTTTTCAATATTTTATTATTAGACTTGTACTTTTTTTAGTGAAACAACACTGGTATGATTTTCCAAATTATGCATTGTGCTACACCGTTTATCTGTCTATAAAAATAACTCAAAAACTAAAACATATCATCCACCACGAGTGTACACAAAAAATATATGAAAAGGCATGCACTTTCCACAAACCGAAACTATGTCAGTTGGAATTTCCCGCCGATAATCAACCCACAGAACCCAGTGCCGAAAGTGACGTCAGTCTATTCTATATCTATATTCTATATTCTATATCTCAGTCTGAGATTTGTTGCGGTGACCTGATTAATTTCTGAGGGGGGTGGGGGGGGGGGGGGTGGGTGGCTTAAGAACTAAAAGTGAACATGTTAGATGGCGCCACATACAACTCTATTATAGAGTTGTATTGTGGCGCCATCTAACATGTTCACTGACTTGGATGAGTATGTCTATGTAAGCTGGCGAGCTTTTCGGATATCGGAGTAATCTAACGTCAGTCTTTTTGTTCTTTCAGCTGAGATGGCCGGTGTCGAGGCGAAACGGGCGAAGATTGAACCTGAGTCCGGAACGTGCATCCTGTGCAGCAAGAAGTCGCCACTCTCTGAACTAAGCAAGGCAGCGGGCAACAGTTCTTGGAAGACATTGTGTGACGCAGCCGCAGTTAGAAACTTTTATCCAATTCTAAAGCTAGTCCAAGAAGGCGCAGTTGAACTTCCTAATATTCCAATATTATACCATAGGGCTTGTAGATCAGACTTCACTCACAAAAACCACCTAGCTACTTTGACCAATGCAGCTAGAAGTTCTTCAGTTGATACTGGCGATGCGGTGCGACGGCGATCATCACGGGAAGAGACAGGATCAACTTCAACGGTCTACGATGATAAATGCATTTTTTGCCAGCGTGCTTCAAAATTCATAAAAGGCAGTCGTACCCGTGAAACAGTTGTCTTGGCTGTTGAACTTCGAGCAGATAAGACAATAAGAGATGCTGCGACAGCTCGCAATGATGAGAGAGTTTTGGCATTGACTACACGAGATATGGTTGCAGCTGAGGCTCACTACCACTTCTCCTGCTATAGAAACTACACACGGCCCCAAAAACCTCAAGTAGAAACTGACATTGAAGATAATATCGAGAAAAAAGAAATGATACGATGTATATTCAATTTCATTCGCACTGACTTGTTCTTGAACCCGAGGATTGTTCCAATAGTTGATGTTGCAACAGATATCCTGTCTTCAGATACATTTTCAGTTGATGTTCGTGACTCCATCAAGAAGAATCTGCAGCGCACATTACAAAGAGAGTTTGGAGAATCGCTCATCTTCTTCAATGTGAAACACCGTGTATACTTGATGCCCGATAATCTGACAAAGCGAGAGATTGCTGCAGAGTGCGTAAACCTGAAAGCAGAAGTGAAAGCATTTGAACGAACGGACGGTGAAAGTAACATTGTGCGTGCAGCTACTTCACTGTGACACCAGATCAAAGATGCTCATTACAATGAACGTTGGCCGCCTCAGCCAGCAGAACTCACTTCAGATTACGTGAAGATACCAGATTCTCTTCGTGTATTTCTGCATACTTTGATTTGCGGGAGTGGGGGTAGCTCTGCGCGTGCCGACACACTGGTATGGTCGATGGCTCAAGATATCATCAATGCTGTACACCGGGGTACCGTCAGAACATCGAAGCATGTCCTACTTCCGTGGGTCATGAAAACGCTCACCGGTAATACAGAGGTCATCAGAATATTGAATCGACTCGGGCACGGATGTTCGTACACAGTTCTGGAAGAAATCGAGACAGCGCTATGCATAGACAAATTAGCAAGTGTGGAGAAAGATACAGTACCACTTCCGTCACATGTGCACCCTTCGGTCCCGACTGTATTAGCATTCGATAACATCGACAGGCTAGAGGAATCGCTGAGTGGTGGCGGAACATCGCATCGCGTCAACGGTATCATCGTCCAACCGAAGTCGCAGTCGTGTTTGCCGCCCCAACCTCCATCGGCAGTATCCAAAGCAGATAAGAAGCGATCTATCCCGTCATCCAGCGATTTAGTTCCAATATACAGCGGTGGGAAACGAGAGGGCCCACCTGCAATCAAGCCTGCAGATCTTTCTGACACTCTTGCAGGCGCAACATCCCTTGCGCAGCGCCGAAATCACGTATGGATTATGACTCGCATGCTGGAACCATGCGACCAGACAATCAGTTCGTGGACTGGTTTCAACATCATGACTAGAGATCGTGTTCAGGTGACGGAAGATGTAGTTGGCTACCTGCCGACTATAAACGCGCCTGCCACAGATATGGCAACAGTGCAAGAAATCCTCAGAGAAGCTCTGAACATCATGTCATCACTTCAGCTTGAGCGTATACCGGTGGTGCTAGACCAGGCACTATTTGCTAAGGCGACCGAAATAGCATGGAAAGATGTCGATCGATATGGAAGAATCGTGCTCATGATGGGGAACTTCCATACCATCTGTAACTTCATGTTGAGCATTGGGAAAATGTTTGGAGATGCAGGCCTTCGGGATGTAGCTGTTGAGTCAGGAGTAATCGCTGAAGGTTCCATCAACAGGGTTCTGGAAGGCAAGCAATACAACCGTGCTGTGCGACTCCACAAGTTGATGTACGAGGCACTAATGCGCATCATTTGGAAGGGCTTCCAGGTGTGGATAGAAAGCAATCATCCTGACAAGGAACCCCAGATTCGAAGCACTGACCTCAAAATTCGCAGCATCAAGGAGGATGTTTGCCACGAGACTCTCGCTGCTGCTCTCGATGATGATTCATGTGTACAGAGCTTTGACATGTTCGCAAAATACCTACATTTTCTGCGAACCAAACATGGAGACCTGGCTCGCTTCTGGATGATGTATATTGATATGGTAGAGACCCTGCTGGGGTTGATTCGTGCGGATAGAGAAGGCGACTGGATGCTTCACTTGGCTTGTGTCAGAAGAGTGATCCCTTGGTGTTTCGCAATGAACAAGGTGAACTATGCTAGATATCTACCAGTGTACTATGCACAGATGACGCAACTCCACGAAACATGCCCCGAGTTGTACAGGCATTTCAATCAAGGCTACTTCTCCGTACAGCTTAGACCAGGGAATCCATTTGCCAGAATCGCTGTTGATCAGACAACAGAAGAAACAGTAAACAAAGATACGCAAACAGCTGGAGGAACACGAGGTTTTAGTCTTCGACAAGGGGCTGTGTCACGATACTATCTAACTGCAGAAAATCGGGCTACTGCACTGAGGCAACTACGAGAAACTATCCTTGTGAATGGCAGCGACACATCTCACGCCAAGCACCCTGACTTGTCTACTTCTCGCATCAAACGTGATGAGTCTGGCGTCACAGCTATCTGTGATCTACTGGAAAATGACTGGACCAATCCATTCGCCGATGATCCGTCATGTCTTCTCAGTATATCTACCGGAGCGGCTGCGAGGGAGGACGTTTCTAATGACCTACTCAACACCCTGCAAAAGGGGGAAGCGGCGTATCAAAGCTTCCAGAAACGTCTTGAAGAGGGAACAGGCTTTCATGACACATTGAACAAGCTAAACTTGAAGACCTTTGGTAAGATCAAGCAGAAAGTTGTGAAGGGCACAAACGAGGAGATCGTCCTGAGAGCTGACAGACAACTGTTTGCCACCATGATACTCATCGCCAAGACAAGGAACCTCGACATGCAACTTGTCCTTTGTCACCCACTAGGGCCGTTACCATGGTCTTTGGCAAACGTTGATGGGTCAATGAAAAAAACGAACAAAGCTGCACTTGCGAAACACATGGAAGGTCTTGTGGAACCAGCCGAGAACGTTGACAAGCGAAGTGCAACAATAATTGATGCGATGGCTCTCATACAAAAGATGCATGGCGAGAACGACACGTTCGAAGAACTATCTGACCGCATCCTTGCTGCAGCGCTTCACGCTGGTCAAGGCAGTGAGCGCATCGATGTTGTCTTTGACACATACACAGAAGAATCCATCAAAGCAGCTGAGCGTGTGAACCGCGGTTCAAATGAAGGCATCAGTTTCAGCGAGATCAGACCCGCACACAAAATCATGAACTGGCGGCGTCTCCTTGCTTGCAGCCAGACAAAGGAGAAACTGGTTGTGTTTCTGGCGGAGTCGTGGAAACATGAAACAAATCGCGAAAAGCTAGGCAACAGAACACTGTATGTCACCTGTGGTGAAAAATGTCTGGTACTGACCCGCGATAGGTGGAAGTTGGTGCAAGCACTCGAATGTAGCCACGAGGAAGCAGACACGCGTATGTTTCTCCACGCAAAGCACGCCGCTACCCACTACAAGACGATCATCTTAGTGGCAGATGACACCGATGTTCTGATCATCAGTCTTCATCTCAGCAGAACCATCGATAGTCAGCTCTTCATCAGACGAGGAACAAAGGTTCGAGTCAGAATGATCGACGTTGGAAAGTTGGCTGCGGTATTGGGGTCTGGAGTTTGCAGTGCATTGCCAGGGCTTCATGCATGGAGCGGGTGTGACACTGTGAGTGCTCTGGCTAGCCAAGGAAAGATAAAGGCTTTGAAGCTTGTGCAAGCGAATGAGCTGTATCTTCAAGCATTCACAGATCTGGGATCTTCGTGGAATGTACCAACAGACGTCTTCAATAGCATTCAGGCCTTCACGTGTCAGCTGTACGCCAAGAACACGAAGATCGTCGGTGTTAATTCGCTCCGTTATCACATGTTCTGTGCAAAGAAGGGCCAGATCGAATCTGGACAATTGCCGCCTTGTGAAGACTCCTTGATGCAGCATACGCTTAGGGCCAACTATCAGGCGGCTATCTGGCGACGCAGCCTTGAAAACCTACCAGACGTCCCAACACCATCAGCAGGACATGGTTGGGAACTCGATGATGGCGGTTCGCTCACAATCCGATGGATGGCGGGTCTACCAGCTCCAGATGTCGTCTTGAATCTCATCTCATGCACATGCAGAAGGACGTGTCGACCGTCAGATTGCTCCTGCATACTGAATGGGTTGAAGTGCACTGTTGTGTGTAAGCTGCAGGGATGCTCCAACATGGTGCAGGATGATGCTATCGTGGCTCAGGATGCCAATGACTCTGATGGCGACTCTGATGATTAACTTTGTGTGCACTGTATATTGTATAGCATATGTTGTTCTCTATTATAATGCAGGCCAAATTGCCTGAAAATCTTTATAGACAGATAAACGGTTTAGCAAAATGTATAATTTGGAAGATCATACCGGTGTTATTTGACTAAAACATGACATGTTCAATGATACTTCCGCTTGCTTATTAGGAATATACATCGTATGGTGTTAAAATCAGCTCCATACGTCTTTCCAAACTCTAGTAATGAATAATTAATATAATTGGCGGCCATTTTGAAATCCAAGATGGCCACCAAAGTGCAGATTTCCTATGTAACAATTTCCGCCTGCTTATTAGATATCGTATGGTGTTAAAATCCTCTCCGTACGACATTCCTAACTTGCGTTATCGTCAGAATAGATAATGCCAGCGGCGGCCTAAGTCATTTTATGCCTCTTTACATTTATTTGTTGTAAACTCGTGGTGGATGATATGTTTTAGTTTTTGAGTTATTTTTATAGACAGATAAACGGTGTAGCACAATGCATAATTTGGAAAATCATACCAGTGTTGTTTCACTAAAAAAAGTACAAGTCTAATAATAAAATATTGAAAAATATATGATTTTTTTTCGATAATTGATTTTTATAATAATTAATCTAAAACAAAATGCTTCATATTATTTTTTATTTAGACGGTACACATCGGACGTATATTTAGTCGTCAACCGCACATCGATAGCTAGTATAGAAGTCCAGATACACGTGCAACAATGTACCCCACCAAATGGGCATTTTCGAGCTGGGTGGTTTCAAAGATGGCGTCCATCCGGGCACTAAGCTACCGTTCTCAGATGTCCATCACACCTTTTCTGACACTTGAGACATTGGTCTAATGGAAAATCATAATGAGAATTACTCCCCCCGCCGGAGCATTACTTTTGGTCTGGCTCAAGGACTATATAAAACAAAATAAATTTCGGCAGCTTGTAATTTTGAGCGCGTTAAACGCGCTTCCGGTCCGATCTCGGGTCCGATCTCCCTCCTCGACACCAATTGTTACTCTAATAGTACAATTGGTGTTCCAAAATTTGGGCCTAACAAATTTAGTCCCAGGTCCGAATCCAACTCCTCGACACCAATTGTTACAGACGCGGCTTTAGATGTTATATTGACCGAGCGGTGGTGTATTTAACCGCGTCCGAACAGTTACTCCCCGATTAGAACCCGATTCCACCCGACGTTGACCAGATCGCCCCACAGATATTCAATCGGGAAACCTCTAAAGCGACCGAAAGAGAATGAAAAAGAAGAAGAAGAAGAATACGGAGGAAGAACAGATTTATTATACACACACAGCAATGGATGGAAGAAGCAGTAACACAGCGAATCGTTAACTTACACTATTCATTTTTACTTAACCCCAAGACAACGAGCAGGACAGGACGTTCACACTTACACAGGGGATAATGCAGGCAGGTAGGGCTTGAGGTGGATTGCTTGATAGGGAGGCAAAGTCGGGAGGCAGCAGCTCGCAATTCCTCGCGGTTTTGGCGGGAAAACCCTCCGTCGTGTATCCGCTGCGGTAGACGTCACGCGCTGGTTCGGCACACCTGCTCCTCTTCTTGTGGTGGAGCCGTCTCCCTCCTTTCAGCGCGTCTCTCCAAAGCTGGTTTCCTTGCCGAGTACCTCTCCTCTTTGGCTTGGAGCGTTTCGCATCTCACCGCTCCTCTTGGTGCAGCCTCTTTGCTCATCTCCCAGGTCATCTCTTAAAGCAGTCCCTTACAGTCGCTTTTATCACCTCGGGCGAAATCAAGCCGCCGGCTCCGAGGGCACGCCTACCGGGTCGCTCACCGCGGTGCTGATTGGCTGTTAGGGCTGGTTCACTCCTTCCCTCTTATGACGAGGTGGAGACACGCCTTTCTTCTCCGACTCAAAGCAC